>NC_132895.1:25079303-25159303 GCF_030463535.1 Salminus brasiliensis
GCTAGCAAGAGAAACAGGTGACACACTTTACCAAATGGAGCTAGCCAGTGCTAACTAGCTAGGGCACCAACACACATAGCTTGCTATACACACGGACACATTTATCCAGTTATGTTACTTTTACACAAATGATGTTATTAACTAAACATCACCAGATAAGACAATTTCTCACAATTTCAGGTACATATAGTTTATTGTGGTAATGCAGGTGCATCTCTCTGTAGCGTGTCTCTCTCTCTCAGTTCAGTGTAGCAATGCAGGACCACAGAATGGCAGCAGGGAGAGTCGAGTTCAGCCGAGTTCCTCATCACTCTCTACTAAAATAAACTGAAGGAAATTAAGCTTTCAACGCCACTTTTCACGCTTTCAGACTGACTGTTCACCAGCTGAAAGATACGAGCTGAAAAAGGCTCGGTTAGTGACGTTAGCAAGCTGAGGTAACAGACCACTAGCACATGTCTGTCTGTCTAAAAGACTGGGTGCCTTTCTCTATGTACATTACAGATTTCTGTGTCTAGAAACAGTTATGGAGGACATAAAGGCGTCCTTCTGTCTTAGTGTTAAGAAAAACTAGTATCTGAGTTGGACATGATAGAAAATACACCTTTAGCAAAGAGGGGTTGTTGTTCAAACTGCTCAAAATGACCATATTAAGATTTACAGGATAAAATATGTTTACTGTAGAATGAACCCGCCACTGAATTTGGACCATGATGCTTTACAGATCTACAGTAACTGTAAAAAAAAAAAGTGCTGTATTCAGGTTCTACAGTAAGAATTTGTTCATTATACTGAAGTAATTGTAGTATCTGAAAGTTATGCTATCCGGCCTCATTGGTTTGGTATGTTTAAGCGAGGGGCCCCTGGTCCAAAGGTCAAGGTCCCACAGGAGATGGGCCCCTCTCTATCTCTTTCTCAGTTCCAGACAGATGTGATTATCTTAGTTCTCAAAAACAACCAATTTATAGTTGTGAGAGTGAGACACTGTCAGCGGAGATTCCTTCAACAAAGTCTGTGAAAACTACAAAAAACTACAGTGCAGAATGATGTATGAGCTGCAAACAGTTGCTGAATCAGCGGTTAGGAGGGCCTGTGACTGACAGGAGCCCTAAAATGTATTAATTGAATATTTTGGCAGAATTGTCCAATTGTCCAATAGAGTCCAATGGGCCCAAAGAAAAAACATTGGGGCCATAACAAACCACAATATATTGGATTGTTTAAAATCTGAAAACCTATTGAGAAAAGTTGATAATAACACAAAGGTCTAATGTCTTTTTTATTGTTTTAATGGATTTTCTTGATGATATGCATAATATTTTTGATGGCTCACCTGCAAATGAATTATTGTTCAGGTTGGTAAAACATTCATTTACATTCAGTCTAAAAAGGAGAAAAAAACAGTACAAATCTGGCTGTATATAGCTGTGATGAATAAGGCAAAATGTCTCTGTTTGTAAATGTATGTCTTGTCTGAATGTCTTGTGTGAAATTTCAGCGATGGGGAAGCCGTTAGTCACTCTTAAAGCACTGATAGTCCGTACCAGCACATGTATTCTTCACAGGTGAGTTTTTTTGCAGAAAACCTGCAGAATCCATTTAAAAGAAGGGGTCACTTGTTTCCAGACTCAATTGTGCCCTGAAAACAGAGTTCACTGTTTGCTCTGGATGTGGTGTACCAGTTACAGAGTACAAGAATGAGGAGAGTCCCATCCACCAAGGTATTGTACTTGGTCCTTCATTCAGTTTCTAATCCTGGGTGTCGCCTTGTGAAAGGAGAGTCTGAACCATGGAAGTCCTTGGTTTGAGACCACTGTGCGTAAAGTTTATCCCAATGTCTATTTGATGAGATTGTTAGTTGTAAAGAAAGCAAACAGAGAAAGCAAACAGAGTAAAAACAAGAACAAAAGAGAACCTTTATGAGTATTAGGACCTACAGTTTCTCAAATAAGGGTCTTCATTACAGTGAGACCTGAAGTTAAGCCTCCTTGCTACCTCATGGTTCCCCTTTTGGCTTGTAACCTGACCTACTACCAGCTGTTTGCACCGACAAACTTGGTCATACAACAGTCATACTAAATACTACAGTCATCAGAATTCCAGTACAAAGAAAAGCCTGCCCTATTCCGGTAGCAAAACAACAAATCCTAGACAAGGATGTTGAGACCATGCTTAAAGACAGCATAATTGAACCTCTTAACATCATCCTGGGCAGTTTTTACAGAAATCTCTCACAAATCTCAGTCATGTCATTTCAGGTGAAGGCATCAA
This sequence comes from Salminus brasiliensis, assembly GCF_030463535.1. NCBI lineage: Eukaryota > Metazoa > Chordata > Actinopteri > Characiformes > Bryconidae > Salminus > Salminus brasiliensis. Next base: position 25,081,575 of record NC_132895.1, read on the forward strand.
GACAGAGGCAGCCAAAGTAGAAGCCGTAAAGAGCTTCCCAGTACCTTGCAACATCAAGGAAGTGCAAAGGTTCCTGGGACTTGCAGGGTGGTTCCACAGGTTTATTTCCAGATTTTCAGAGCAAGCTGCACCACTTCATGTCTTAAATGCTTCCAATTTTAGCATGTCTTTTAAAGTACAGGCCGATGCTAGTGAAGTAGGTTTGGGACAAGTCCTGAAAAGAACTATTCTGTTTCTGCTTTCACCTGGGTGTTCAGATCAGCCTCGCCCATCCTCAACTCTCACAAGGTGGGCCATACGTTTGCAAGGGTTTGATTTTAACAGAGCTGTACTGCCTGAAGTCAAGCCTTGTTTCCTAGCTACTCACCAAGCTGTTTCACAAGGTGAAGACTTGCCGATTAGTTGAGAGGAGATTGGCATGCAACAGTAGGAAGACTCTGCACTTCAACCCTCTACGGCAAAACACAAAAGGTACATATAAATCTCACAGCCATCTTTAAAAAATAGGACATAATAACATAATCTGTTACATGTATGATTAACAGCCAACAAGGACAAACACTTCAACTGGCAATGCCCACCTTGTTAAGACCAAAATTCCTGCTCCTTGCCCTTGATAACCCATTAAGCGATCATATTGGTTGCATAAAAATGAAAAGATTACTCAATGTAGCTTACTGGCCTGAAATTTGCAAGGAAACAACAAACTACGTGCCAACGCTACAAACCAACAATGCCAGAGCACCACAGATAGCCAGCATCTTAACCTACAAGATATTCACTTGTTGGGGGATGCCATGTTTATCTTGTCTCTGACAGGGGACCACAATTCACATCTGAGTTGTGGAACATCATCTGCAAGGAATGGGGAGTAACACAGAAACTTACCAACGCTCACCACCCACAGACCAATTTAACAGAGAGAGTGGACCGGACCTTAAAAACCACGGTTACATCATTTGTAAAAAACAATCACTGGTCTTGGGAAGCACACACCAGCAAGAAAGAACAATACCAAGAGGGCGAACTTGTCTGAGTACATACACATCCACTGTCTCAGGCAAGGTGACGTTTTAATGGCCAAGCTAGCTCTCAAATGGCAAGGTCCAACCAAAGTCATTAAACAGCTCAATCCAGTCAATTACAAAATGCTATGCTTGACACACCGGATCAACATGTTACTTATCATGCTGAGAATATAAAATAAATGTTACGCTTTGGTGAAACCTTAAACAAGGAGAAAGGTGTGTGAAGGATGATGTTTTTAATGGTAATTCCTACTCCATCCACTATGTGGCAGTATATTGGTAGTAGGTTAGGTTACAAGCCAAAAGAGGAGAAGCATGAGGTAGAAAGGAGGCCTAGAAGATGTGGCTAACTGCAGGTTAGTGTAATGAAGACCCTTATTTAAGGAACTATAGGTTGTATAACTCAGTGTGAGTTTGGTATGGTTCAGTTGTGTATCTATATATTCAGATAAGCTTTGTGAATATTTTATTAATATGAAGTTTTGTGCCAAGTTTTGTTTGTTTCTATCTCTTTTTTGCTCTCTTTAGAACTAACTTGCTCATCATATAGACATCGGGATAAACTTTATTCACAGATGACTCAGTGGGACACTGAATCAACTCACAGCAACCGAGGACTTCCATGGTACAGACTCTTCTTTCACAAGACGACACACAGGATTACAACCTGTCAGAAAGAAGGACATCCGAAGTACAAAGACCTTGGTGAGATCTATCCAACTCCTATGTTTTGGAGTCCTATGGACTCTCAGTGTGTACCTGTAATAGAACTGGTGGCTGTTTTTTCCGAGTGGGTATGGGGTTATGGTCATTAGACTGAGAACAAGCAGTTACAAACATCCATGAAATAATACCCAGATATGTCCCATGGATTTTAGACTGATATTGATTTTGAGAGATGGTCTACGCCCCAAACACCTCCCAATCGGCTCTATAGACACCCTCATTCTCACTTAATCATCATGTCGAACAACTTCGCACCCTCCAGTTCCCCCTACCTTCTGTTTGTCGTGATTTTCTCGCTGCTTACTTTACACACCTACCTAGAAGCCACTCTGAACTTTTAGCCAAAAAGTCTTGCCTCTCCAAGTTCCAGTCTTCAAGGATGTGTCTCAGTTTTTAATATCTAGCAAACTAGATATTTAAAACTGTACCAAGCTTGTTCCAACTCCCCTTCTCTCCTGGAGCTGTTAAAATTGATCTGGCAGCCAAAATGAGTTCACAATGAAGCTCTCTTTTTTTTTTTTGTGACTAACTCTATTATCCTCGTGTACTTGAGGCATCTCTACGGTCTGTGTAAAATGTCTTTCCTGTATCTTGGACTTGCAATTTTGATTGATCAACCCTACCTCTGGCTGCTGGATCTTTAGCATGAAGTACTCACTTCTGCGCCTTAGGCTTTACAGAGAAGTCCCTCTACTCGCTTCTGCGGTTTACTCTTTACAGAGAAGTCCCTCTACTCGCTTCTGCGCTTTACTCTTTACAGAGAAGTCCCTCTACTCGCTTCTGCGCTTTACTCTTTACAGAGAAGTCCCTCTACTCGCTTCTGCGCTTTACTCTTTACAGAGAAGTCCCCCTACTCGCTTCTGCGCTTTAGTCTTTACAGAGAAGTCCCCCTACTCGCTTCTGCGCTTTAGTCTTTACAGAGAAGTCCCCCTACTGGCCTCTGCGCTTTACTCTTTACAGAGAAGTCCCCCTACTCGCTTCTGCGCTTTACTCTTTACAGAGAAGTCCCCCTACTGGCCTCTGCGCTTTACTCTTTACAGAGAAGTCCCCCTACTGGCTTCTGCGCTTTAGTCTTTACAGAGAAGTCCCCCTACTGGCTTCTGCGCTTTAGTCTTTACAGAGAAGTCCCCCTACTGGCCTCTGCGCTTTAGTCTTTACAGAGAAGTCCCCCTACTGGCCTCTGCGCTTTACTCTTTACAGAGAAGTCCCCCTACTGGCCTCTGCGCTTTACTCTTTACAGAGAAGTCCCTCTACTCGCTTCTGCGCTTTACTCTTTACAGAGAAGTCCCCCTACTCGCTTCTGCGCTTTAGTCTTTACAGAGAAGTCCCCCTACTCGCTTCTGCGCTTTAGTCTTTACAGAGAAGTCCCCCTACTGGCCTCTGCGCTTTAGTCTTTACAGAGAAGTCCCCCTACTGGCCTCTGCGCTTTACTCTTTACAGAGAAGTCCCCCTACTGGCCTTCAACCCTTAGTCTGTAGAGAGCCGTTTCCTAATCCTGTGCTTTCCCGAGACTAATCACTTCTCTTCGTTACTCTGTGCAGAGAAGTTTGTTTATTTCTTTCACACACTTTTTGTTATTTTGAGAGAAGTGGGGAAAAGAAACTCCAATACAGTACATACTGTATTGATACTGATACTAGAAATGTATATTTAGGTACAGGAAGTATTGTCTAGTATTGTCATTTTACTCTCTGCCTTTGATATTCCTCTATACAACCTGATTATTCAGTTAAGATAATGGAGAGAAGATGATATTAAACAAGCAAAGCAGGAAGTCATGTTCTCTTGGCTGACAGTGGTGAAATCGAACAGTCCCAGACAGCTGGATTGGGAGACCCTCAGACAACAGCGCAAGATCTTTTGGTCTCTTCTAATTCTGTCTTGGTATCAGTAATCATAATGAATCTCCATAGATGTTTTTATAGTAAATGCTCAGAGCTTTATTTTAATGTGTTTTTTCTCCTCAAAGAACTAATGGCTTTATCATAAATGTCCCTATATGACCTTAAATGTAGGTTTCTGAAGTATATGTATGTTCTCACCTGTGTTCTAGCTTTTGGTCTAAGTATATAAAAGGCTTGCCAAAATCTTGCTCTGGTCATTCATAAAGTACATCTGCATTTTGCATTGCTTGTTTTACCTGAAAGTAGGTATTATTTATATATAGTATATCGCTACCGTTTGTGTCTGTTTAGTTTAATTTTAGTTAGTAATGATCTAACTGACTTGAAATAAACTCCATTAAATTGAAGGATAAGGCCATTTTTCCCTTCTCCTGTACAGTCACCATTTTGGAGATAACTGTTTTTCACTGGACAACGACAATATACTAGTCCAGAAGTCTGTAGATACCTGCTCATACAACGTTTGTCCCCATTATAGCAGAAACCTTTATACTAGATGTTGGAACACTGCTGTGAGGAGTTGATGGCATTCAGCTACTAGAGCACTAGTGAGGTCAGGTTCTGATGTTGATTGATTCATTCTGGCACTCCAACTCATCCCAGATGTATTGGATGGAGCTCCATTACGCTGGAGACTGCTGTTTTACCGCTCCGCAGCCAATGCTTGGGGACTTTATACTCCTCTAGCTGATGCTTGGCCTTAGGCATGGTGACTGTAGTTTATGTGTGGCTGCTTCAGAGCCCTTCGTTCTGTTCGAGGTGCTTTTCTGAGGAAATGACACAAGCTCTGTAGGTGTGCAGTTGAACAGATGTGTTGGTAACGGCTGGACCTTAAAGTAAAATGTGCTCATTAAAGGACTGTTTGAGTAGCTTTGAAGACTTGTGGATTAGATCCCGTGGCTTTTATAATGCCACAATGTCTAAAGAATTTGACTTTAGCCACTGGGTGGTGCCAGAGCTCATGTCAGGGATAAAGCAGCCGCCTGATTGATCCACACCCGTGCTTAGGAAATTCTGCACCCTTTTTTTCTCCAAGGATGCCTCTGCTCACTGCAGCCAGAAAGTTGCTTTTTTAACAAGGACTTGTTTCCAAGAAGCATCAATCTTGCTTAGCTCTGACCTTGAAAACGTCTGAGCCTGAATTTAGTGGTGAGAACACAGGAAAGGTCCTCTCCTGTTGGCTCTTTCATAAAGGTTATGTTTGTGCAGGCGTCGCTGCACAGTAGAACAGTACACCACCTCTCCAAAAATAGGATTAAAATAGGATTTGAATTTAAACAAAGCACCACAAGAGCTTTTTATAGACCCAGTGTTTATATAATACTACAATGTCTAAAAGAAATGGATTAATAAAAAAAAAAAGAAAGAAAACGAAATGGTGACTTTGGCCACTGGGTGGCGTCAGAGCTCATGTCAGGGACATGGCAGCAGTACAGTAAGTGGTCTTAGAGGTGTGTTCAGAAAAATACCTTTTTTATATACATAAGTTTCATCACTTACTGAAAGGTATTTGTCACCTACAACTAGGGAGGCACCAAATGACTATTTTGATAGTCGGATAATATCTCATATAAAAATTTTTACGATATTAATCGATATTTGGATTATGAATCGCTCGATTATCAATTAGATTTCATGTAGCTCTCAACTGTTAAATATGCCTTATGTCATAAGATGTGCATGAGTGTGTGTGTATAATATAATATATATTAATAATAATAATATCTATATATATATAAAAAACAATGAATACAATAAATATGAAGGACTTTAAAAATACAGCGTTTTAATGAGCTTTTCTGCCAATATAAAATACACATAACTCCAATGTTTTTCCTGTCAATATTTTAAACCAATTATGTGTAAAGTAGCAGCAGTGCAATATTACAAAACTAAATTGGTTTCACCCTAATTATTCAAATCAGCATAAAAGAAAAAAGGAGACTCATATGAGACAGTAATTTTGACTTTAATTTATTTTAAAAGTATTTTAAGTTACTGCTTCGTTCGTGTTAGAGACTTTTATTTTGACACGGTCTGGCCTTCGCGGTGCAACCAGCAAGCTGATTGGCTCTTGTTGAAGAGCGGGAATTTATTCGTAACCAGCAAGCTGATTGGCTCTTTTTTTGGAAGGGCGGGACTTTATTTCTAAACAGGAGCGTTACGAGAACCCCCGCTGATACTTGGTCGCCTCGTCGTTTCCAACGCCATTCATTACTCAAGTTTACACTCAGTCCGAGTCCATATGAGACTGCCACGGCTCACAGTAACCGGGCTCGACTCTCCGCTCACACACCAGAGTGACGGCGCCTCACGTGTGTGTCCCTACCGGTGTTCTCCACACGCTCCGTTCACGTGACAGACAGCTGCTCAGTCTGCGTGTTTCCGCTGCAGCTCTGCGTCCAGACTGAGGTAATACTGTAAATACAGTAAAACTGTACTCCACGCTGTTATTGTTGAACTTGGGCGATTCATAGTGCTGCACGTGCGTCGCGAACCGTTCCTAGTCAGCGTGAGAAACACGCGCGATGACGTCACCCACTTAATCGATTATTCAATTCGTTGGCAACTAAATTGGTCGCTGATTTTAGTCGATGAAGTCGACTAGTCGTAGCAGCTCTAGCTAGCTACCTCCATACACGACTCCAACCATCACCCCCACCGCTGTCTTCTTCAGTGCTGGGGCAGGAGAGTCAGGTTTAGACTAAAAGTAGGCAGATGCTGCTGGAAGGATGTCCAGGGGCAGGTTGGTGACCCCACTGCTGACCTGCCTCCTCCAGCCAGGAGAAAGGGGGAAGTAGGTTGGAAATTCAGACATGTCGCTACTTTCCCTCAGACAGATCCGACCCCTGCTTAGGGGCAGGTATTCCTGAGACGAGTGAAATCTACACCAAGGGCATTCTCCACATTCATGATTGTGTCAGTAGTCGGCCGTAGGCTGTAACTGAAGTACTTCATTTTGACAGGGCAAGTGTTGGGATATCTGCTTCTCTCACTGAGGTTCACTTTTTTTTTTTTTTTCTTTCTTTCTTTCTTTCTTCACCATGCCCCCCACCCCCCCAACCCATTTCTGTCTCTGCCTCTCAAAAACGAAGAATCTCATAGTGGAAATTTAGAACATTTAGGCTATATGTGTGTGTATGTATATATATATATATATATATATATATATATATATATATATATATATATATATATACAGTCATGCCCGAAAGTATTCATACCCCTGTCAAAGTTTGACTTAAATTTACTTTTATTTAACCAGAAATTATATTTTTGCCTGGAAATGACACAGGCATCTCCCAGGAGATAACACGATGATGTACAAGAGGCATCATTGTGGGAAAAAATATTTCTCAGCTTTTATACACATTTGAACAAAAAGTGGCATGTCCAAAATTATTCATACCCTTCTCAATAATTAATAGAAAAGCCTTTATTGGCTATTACAGCAATCAAACGCTTCCTGTAATTGCTGACCAGCCTTTTGCATGTCTCCACTGGTATTTTTGCCCATTCATCTTTAGTGATGAGCTCCAACTCTTTGAGGTTCGAGGGTCTCCTTGCCATCACCCTGATCTTTAGCTCCCTCCACAGATTCTCAATTGGATTCAAGTCAGGACTCTGGCTGGGCCACTGCAAAACATTAATGTTTTTGTCTGCTAACCATTTCTTCACCACTTTGGCTGTGTATTTGGGTCGTTGTCGTGCTGAAATGTCCACCAGTTCCCAAGGCCAAGTTTCTCTGCAGACTGCCTGATGTTGTTGTTGAGAATCTTGATGTATTGCTCTTTTTTCATGGTGCCATTTACTGCGATCAAGTTCCCTGGTCCATTGGCTGAAAAACACCCCCAAAACATTAGGTTCCCACCACCATGTTTGACAGTGGGGATGGTGTTCTTAGGGTTGAAGGCTTCTCCTTTTTTACGCCAAATGGTGCACACATCATTGTGGCCAAACAATTCAATTTTTGTTTCATCTGACCATAAAACAGAACACCAGAAGTCTTCTTCTTTGTCCAGATGAGCATTTGCAAAGGTCAAGCGGGCTTTTGTGTGCCTTTTCTGGAGAAGTGGTGTCCTCCTTGGCCTGCGTCCGTGGAACCCAGCAGTGTGCAGATTCACTGCTGGGTGCCTTGCGTGCCTTGAGATGTCGCCACCAGCAGCAGAGTCCAGATTCACCAGGATGGCCTTGGTGGTGATCCTTGGATTTTTCTTCACCTCTCTCGCTATTCTCCTGGCCAGCACAGGTGTCACTTTTGGCTTCCGACCACATCTTCTGAGATTTTCCACAGTGCGGAACATCTTGTATTTTTTTAATAATACTTTGCACTGTAGCCACTGGAACTTGAAAACATTTTGATATGGCTTTATAGCCCTTTCCTGACTTGTGAGCGGCCACAATGCACAGCCGCAGGTCCTTAGTGAGCTCCTTTGTCTTAGCCATGACTGTCCACAAACCAACTGCAGAGAGCTGCTGTTTTTCTCCTGTTGAGTTGATTAAAACAGCTGTTCCCAATGAATCAGGGTAATTAGGATGCTTTAAAACAGCTTGGACTATTTGGAATGGTATAGAACTTTGGATTTTCCCATATACTGTGACAGTTTTCAAAGGGTATGAATAATTTTGGACATGCCACTTTTTGTTCAAATGTGTATAAAAGCTGAGAAATACTTTTTCCCACAATGATGCCTCTTGTACATCATCGTGTTATCTCCTGGGAGATGCCTGTGTCGTTTCAAGGCAAAAATATAACTTCTGGTTAAATAAAAGTAAATTTAAGTCAAACTTTGCCAGGGGTATGAATACTTTCGGGCATGACTGTGTGTATATATATACACACACAGAAATATATATATATATATATATATATATATATATATATATATATATATATATATATATATATATATATATATATATATATACACACAGAAAAGTTATTATAATATTAAATATACATATAAAAAAAAAGGGCATATGACACATGTATACATATACAGCGGCATGCAAAGGCTTGGGCACGCCTGGTCAAAATTCCTGTTACTGGCAAGTTCAACATAAAACCTCTATTTTAAGCCAGATTTTTTTTTTTACTTAGCTTCCATTATTTACAGTTTTAAAATAACAAACAAAGATGTTTGGACACCTTGCATCAGCTTTGGTGGAAGCTACCATGGCTTGTAAAGATGCTTTTTGTAGACAGCTAAGAGTCTTTCAGTTCTTGTTTGGGGGATTTTTAACTAGTTCTTCTTGCAAAAGGCTTCTAGTGTTGTGAGATTCCTCACAGATTTTTAATTAATTAGTTAATTAATTTATTTATTTATTAGTTTATTTATTTATTTTGTGCCAAGGCCCATTTGGTGATTGTGGGGTGTTTAAGATCATTATGCTACTGTAGAAGTCGATTTGTCATTTTTAGCTTTTCATTTTGATGGTGTAATGTTTTTCCAAAATTTACTGGGATTTTAAAATAATCTCTTCCCTCAATTAGTGAATTATTATTATTATTATTATTATTATTATTATGTGCTACTGGCTGCAACACAGGTAAAACAGTGCACTGCCACTACAAAGTCTCCTACAACTCTGTTTTTGCAGTCAAGCACAGGTTTATTTTTAACGCTTTTTATAAAGCTATGAAATTTGCATCACCTGGTCTTTCTTAATGAGCACTGTCAACAAGCTGTAGCCATTAGGCTAATTAAGGTCTGAGACCTTGGTAAACGTTCTGAGAGCTGAAGTCTTTTGGGGTGCCCAAACATTGGCATGGTGCGCCTTGTTTTTTTTTTTTCAATCTAATTTTTTATCTATCTTCTTATCTGCTTCTTCCTGGTTAGGGTTGCAATGGATCATTTGGCACAAGGCAGGACAACCCCCCCCCCCCCAAAAGCGCAAAAAATAATACACTAATCTCGCTTACAATGGTATAAACAATGCTTCATCTTTAATCTAACTTTGTGCCTTTTGAAAGTTAGTTCACCTTTTAATCACTTAACAGTTCACAGTAACAGACATTTAGACCAGGGGTGCCCAAAGTTTGCATGCCCTGTATAATAAGGAAAATAGGAAAACTGTAATTATAAAGTATGTGGGTGGGTGGGCAGGCGTTCTTGTACTACTGTCCCAAATGTCTTTCCAATGAACAAACAAAGTGAAGTAAGGACATTTTTAAGGATTGAGCCTGTCTCTCTCTCTCCAGTTACAAATAGCTAACAATATGAAATAATTACAGCAAATGGCTTTATTATTATTATTATTATTAATGAGGTCTTTATTAATAATGTTGACAGGAGCTGCTCTTGTAGCCTAATGGATACTTGTAGTAACCAGAGGGATCCCTAGTAGTAACCAGTAAAATCTAATTAGAAGGCTGAAGCCCCTGCAACAGCGTGATCAAGCTGACATGCTATTTAACCTAAATACAAACATTTTTCATATAAATATTTAAATGTCATATTAAGACCTATTATTGTTGCTGTTGCGAGAAGGCTGTGTATCTTTAAAATGGTACATTTTAAACCTAACTGACTGTAAAAGTTCCCTCTTTCTCCTCAGTTTAACATCACTGTCGCAGTAGTAGCCTCCAGTGTGTCCTCTGCTATAATGCCCCTTTTCCTCCTCCGATCCACCCAGACCTAGAACAGCGGTCAGAAGCCTGAGGCACATTAGTCCTCTGTGTCCTCATCTCCATTACTCTCTACCCCGCTGCTGGAGCTGGGTCAAGCAGCCAGAGGCGCTCTGGTCAAAGACCAGTCTGAAGAGAAAGCCGCTCTGAATCCGGCTGCAGAGCAATGGTAATGCATTCTCTGAACGTGACTCAGAGGACTTGGCCATATGCAGTTCCCCCGACATGCTTTGTTCAAACATTCTTTGAGGGCAATTATGGCTGTTTCTGAGGGATACTTGTGAACAGGCCATTTACTATGAATGTAGTTTGCATGGAAACAATAGCAAATGTTTTTAGCGGCTCATCGAGGCTTAGTTTCCGTGTAATTTTCCAGAGGAACTCTGGTGCTTGACCACGGCTTACTCAACAGCTGTGGGCTCTGCAGACATAAGAACATCACGTAAGGCTCATGCATGATCTGTAGATGGTATCATGGAGAGTTTGTGTCTTTTTAGATTACCTGTTTGTCCTAGTCAAAAGTCTGGATTCATCTGGGCCCAAGCATCTTTAACACAGTTGCCCTCACACCTACATAAAGAGATTATATTCTGCTTCCAATGCAAGGAGGAAGCTGCTGCATTTGTGTCGCTAATTCAGAGAAAACGAACAACATGCCGTGCATTTCATTTCCCTCGTTGCAGATCTTTGTCATGTCGTTAAACGCAGCGCCTGTACGCACCCAGCTGAATCAGCTAACTGCTGTTCCACAGAGGAAAACGGCCTGTTCCGTGAACTCCTGCAGAGATAAACGGAACCAAATTCGAGCTAGATACTGATGACTGCTTTTGCTATTAGGCCTTAAAAGGTAAAATGAACTCCATGTAACTAACTAGAGACCCTGAGCTGCTAATAGAAGCCTAACCTAGCAAATCAGCATGTGTGTGTTTCGTAGGAAAAGTGTTGATTAGTCAGGAACAAGCTTATCTGTACAGGAGTTAAGATAAGATAAGATCATCTTTTATTAATCCCACAGTGGGATTAATAAACACACAGACACTCGGATGCAAAAACTCAGAGTTTCTGTGGATGCCATAATCTTATTTTACTCAATATACCCCCAATCTGAAATGCTGTTTATATAATTGTTTGGATAAATGTGTTTTACTTATATTTGTAAAGTAGATTATAACATGTGTATGATGCATCGGTCATAACAGGCCAAAATATGTGTAGATGTATTACTGAAATAGACCTAACAAGTTCATTGTAAATAAACCTGTTCTATCTATCTATCTATATATATAATATAAAATATTATTATTTTTTTTTTTTTTATAAATAAATAGTGTGTGTACCTACTATATTTTGTGACGGATTATTATTTGCTTTTGGGGTTAATACGTTAAAAGGTGCACTAAAACACGTGTTTAATTGCGTTATGGACACGGAAAACGCAACAAGCTGCATTTTGGACGTAAATTAGTGGACTCCGTTTCCCCCCTGCAAGAACAAGCGAAAACCCCGCGCCGTTGTGTCGTCATCGCCGTTGACCAATCACATCGTTTGTTTGGCTCTCGTCGCCGCGCCCATCGGATTTGATCACCGGAATCCCGCGACGCTATTGGCGGAGAAAGGCGTCAATCCTCGGATTATCTGCTTCGTGGTAGGTTGGACGGCAAGAGCAAGAGGGCGCGTCTTCAACGGCTCTCTGCTCACTCTCTAGTGCACTACGTTGAGCTCGAAATAGCGGCTTCCTCGCCCGAACCGTGCCCTTAAAAGTCCAGACGGGGGCAGTTTGGGATTCGACCCCGAGGGTTGATCTCTTTTAAAACGCCCAAGCGAGGATTCCTCCGTTACGGCGTTTTGTCTTCAGCCGTCTCCCTCCCACCTCCTCAACCCCCCTCCCCCCTCCGGAGCAGCGTGACGTTGCCGTGAGAGGTGCACAGGTTTCGGCTCGCTGGAGATATTTTCACACCTTTCTCTCCCCTGAGCAACACGCGCGCGCGCACACCCACCCAACCACCCACCCGCGGCAGTGCAGCGCAGCGCAGTGAAATTCTGGGATGCGGTCGGGTCGTTGTTGCTGTTGTTTTTGTTGTTAGCTGGGAGCAGCGTCCGGTGTCCCGCGTTTCTGCAGAAAACGGCTGCCGTGGCGCTATGTGATTAACACGGGCGATTACGGCGCGTCTGACTTTAGCCTCCCTGCTTCGACAGCATCGTCCTCCGCTGGACATTTCCTTCGCTAGTGTCTCTCAGCGCCGTGTCTTTCTCTGGACGTGTAGGAAACATGGGGCTGCCCGCTCTGGAGTTCAGCGACTGCTATCTGGACAGCCCGCAGTTCAGGGACAGACTGAAGTCTCACGAGCTGGAGCTGGACAAAACCAACAAGTTCATCAAGGAGCTCATCAAGGACGGGAAGGCTCTCATTCAAGCCCTGAAAAGTAAGAGCATCTCCCTTGTTGTTCGAGGCATTTGGAGGAGGAGGAGGAGGAGGAGGAGGAGGGGAGGGGGGTGCAAGCATGACATGCATGAGCTGGCTACTGTACCCGGGCGCGCTCTGGTTTGCGGGCTGGTTTACAGTCAGTCGGTGGTCTAGAAGCCAGTTAGGGCCAGTGTAGCATGCAGGGGCGTCTTTTCATACTGCTGCATCCCCTCACTGTGCAGCGTTAGCCATTGTAGCTAATGTTCTGCACTCCAGCTCCCCTGTTAGGCTTTCTGCGTAGACCCCCATGTGGACCCCACACCATTTCCTCCTTCATCTGCTGGGTCAGGTGTAGTGCACTAATGTGCTACACACGTGATGACAGTCCTCATCTATGGAACATGTCATTACCGTGGGCACAGGTGCTTTATCTCAGTCCAGGAAGAGTTCAGCTAACCCAGCCCTGTCACACTAATGTCACCTGGTGATCCAGGGATCCTCCCATTGCCTGATATTTCCCCATCCACTTCCCACTGCCTTTTCAAAACAAACACACTGACCCATATAAAGCAACCTGCTGCAGCCAATTCAATCCTGAGCGCATCTGCGTAGATTATTAAGATGTGAACGAAGGCGTTCAGAGGTGTTGGTGTTGAAATGCATGGTTCTAGTGCTGTACCGAGTCAGTGCTGTTCACAGCCGTGACTAGGAAGCGGACATCTGAGGTGCAGACCACCTGTGAGATTTCTGCCTAAGAGAAAGCTGTTGCAGGAAAAGGATGCGGTAGGGCTGCACAATAATCCCAGTATCATATATATCACTTATATCAGCAGACTTAACACCTGCCTCTTCCGAAACATGCAGAGCCAAACACCGCCCTTTTTTAAAACTGGGTAGCCGAAATGACCACGACCAGTTGTGCTCTCTTAAACTCTAGCTGCTGATGGCAAAGCGGCATGGAGTGGGGTTTTACCTTGCCACCTCCGGTCATAGTGGTATCGAATTAGTGCTCACAGATGCTTATAGTGGTATTCTGTATTTATTGAACTTGATCATTAGGTATGTAACAGGTAGATTTGGTCTACATACAACCCACAGATTACACATGTTTACGCATCCCTGAGTTATGAAAGCTAGACCTTGCAAGAGGCTTGAGGCATTGTTTTATTGAACATGCAGGGCGTTATAAGGCAAAGTAGTCCCCAAAGAGGTGTTTTCTTGGGAATTTCCCCTATTTTACCATCATCAGCATTTGCATATGAAACTCAGCAGTCATGTGTAGATTGGCTCCAGATAGTAAATAAAGTGGCTATATTTGGGTTGTAGTTGTCATGCCCCCTGGTTCCTACCACCACTGTAAATAAACTATAGCTTGAGAGTTTCTCACAATGAACATTTTGCCCTATAAATTTCCCTATAGTGCGAGTCAGGACGTCCCCAGAACTTCTTTATTTTTCTCCTTTTTTTCTTTCTTGTAGTTTTGCTTTGACTATACAGTACAGCAGAGGTGTAACAGGCTTCATTGCTGAGGCTGAGTTGTGTGGTGCTGGCAGGGGTTGCTGCAACTACAAAATTGCTGTTTGGGCAAGTCCCTGGGCTGCTGACTTCACAAGAAGTTTTGTTGCAACTCCTGTGTTGAAAATTACGCTAATGCTTCACAGGCATATGAGACCACAGGACCCACTGGAAGGCTACCACTGTTTATATGAGGTGGAGGCCCATGTCTGACTGAGCCATCATCTCGTGAGCCTTGTCATTCAAGCAAGAGCGCTCATGCCCTCAGCTAAGCAGCGGCTCAAACGTTGGGCGTTGAGCGACATGACTTTCCAGAATGTAAACACCAACAGGCATCCGCGGCTGGTAAACACGCGACCGGCCTGTCATTTCACCTCCCGATAAAAGGCTTCCGTCTGCAGACTCGGCTCTGGAGCATGTTAATTACGCTCGCAGATTCAAATCGTGGGTCCTGTAATTTCACACAGATGGGTCGCAGCTTTTTTCAGCGATATCTCAATTGACGGTAAAGGTGGCGAGATAAGATTGGTAGCGCAGAAGCTGTGGAGACGTTGGGACTGGTTTGTGATGTGGCAACACCCAAGTTAGAACCAGAAGACCAGCTTTACAGGCCAACTGTGTCATTTTGTTCCTAAATTGGGTCATGTTTTTAGGGTATCATTGTGTGTGTTTATGTGGGGAGTTTTTTTATTTTTGTTTCTAAGGCTGGCGTTAATTGTGAAGCTACAACAGAAAGCATTTTTGGTTAAAATTCATTCAGAATACATTTAAGATGAATTACTTAAGAGGAAGTATTTATTATAATTATTTATAAATGGATTATTTCAGCTTTCTTTAGATTTATTCAGAGAGTCATTCAGAGTGGTGTAATGTGAAATGCACCGTTCAGTGCGTCTCAAAGCTCCTTCATAGAAGGTTATAATATTAAATATTATACTAAATATACTACCATATACACTGACACAGACAATTTGATTAAGTTTTGGCCAAAAATGTGTGTATATGCAATATGATTTTAAAATCCATTCTTAGAGTGCAGGTACCAAACTGAGATCTGCAGATTTACCTCTTTTCTACATACAGTCTTAAACATGTTTAGGTTCACTGATGGTTTTGGGAAGTAAGTAAATCGGCTATATTTGCGTTGTAGACATGATGACCCCCGTTTTCTATCAGCACAACTGTGAACGTCTAATCTATCTAACACCTTGGTGTAGACCAAGGTGAAGGCTCTAGTTTGTTCCTCTAATTCCTGTGTTGTCAGAAGCAATGTGGTGAGATTAGCAGCTAACTAGTCAAAAGAACCTTACCTGCAGTAAAACAGCCTTTATTATGGACAGTGTTGCTCTTGGAGTTCATTACATTTCACGGTTCTTTGATGAGTTTAGGGCTTGTTTTGTGCTCTTCACAACTGACAGGTTTGTGTGGTTCAGTTGCCACATCCAAAGAACAGGGCGCAACTTGTTTGGTAACTCGGATCACATTTCAATGCAACTGCTATTGCTTATTCTCACTGCAGACCTCCTTTACCTTACAACATGTAACTTAAGCTCATGGAGGGATATACAACAGTAATTACAGAGGCATGAGGTACTTCAGCTAGATAATATACTACAACCTGAAAGTAGGGGGCCTCAGCCCAGGATTTAAAGGCGCTGTTCGCAAATGGGAGTAATACAGACAAATGTCTGCGAGACAGCAACCTATCGAGCCAGAAGAGAGCTACAGCCTCATCCCTTTTCATGTTTGTTCACCCTCGTCTGAGCCAAGAACTTTTTGTCCAGATTTTGTCACACCTTTTTCCTTTTTGGCTGTTTCTCTTCCATCTCTCCTTGATAGTGCATGTACCTTAACATGTAGCCGATACATAGGCCCACAGTCTCACCTCCCACCACCCTTCCCTCATCCTATGCGCAAGCACCAACGCCCCCAAGGTCGTTTGGCTGGAGTAGTGTTGTGGATCTCGTTCCGAGCTACTTTGTTTTTCTTATTTACAGAACCAGGGCTAGAGTACCAACACCAAGCTTTTGTAGACCGGAGAGCCAAAGAACCGCGAGGACACATTGCAGAAAGTGTATTGGATTAAAGTGGTATACAGCACCTTTAATGCATGATCCTGGGTTCATGATTCAATGTTGTCCCGATATGTTGAATGCAATTGACATAATCTAATAAAACTACAGCTGGGAGGCAGTTGCATCAGATATCCTAATTAATAAAATGCCTGTTCTCTTTGGTCATATTTTTGCATTGTGACATTACAAACCCTGTGAGGGATTGATGCTCTGTCTAGAGGCATTCCTGCCCTATGCCCAGTGATTCGGGGTAAGTTCTGGACCCACTACGACCCTGACCAGGAAGAAGCAGATAAGAAGATGAAATGAAGGCTGCCACAGTGTTGTGAGGCATTGAAACACCCCTGCACAGAAGTCATGAATACAAATTACAGCGCGCCTTTCAGAGTTCGCATCCTAGCCGCAATCTGTTATCCTCTGCATCTCGACAGCAGTGTGGATGTACGCAGTGAACTCTGTGTTGCATGCTAGGGCACAGATAAAGTCTTTTGCCTTAAAGGATATATTCTTAGGTCGTTTCTCTTTCACTGACTCTCTACTGCTTTCACTTTTCACTTTCACTGCTTAGCAGGTTGACTCATGGGGAATACCCACACCCCCATCCCACACCTCAGCTATGCTCCTTGTGAATGGCTGGACCAATTCACTCCACAGCTCCTGTCGCTTGGCTTGACGGATGGGCCCTGAGCTGGCCGGGACATAGGAGTGTGACTAATTCTGAGAGCAGTGCTGTTTATGGCCAATTATCTCTTCAAACATTAGGATTTCGTAGCGCTGCCATAGCAACGTCTACAAAACATGATCTCGTCGCCTTTATCTGACTGCGTTTTTGCATGGCAGAGATTTGCTTAACCACAGCTGCACAATTTGATTACAGCTTTCTCTTGGGCCTCTTTAAAAGCGTGATCAATACAACAGTATATATTGATACACCAATTCCCCAGGCCACAATGCCTTTCTATTATTATGTGTATAAATCAGTGTGTGTCCTGTGGAGTTCCCCTGGTGAAAGCACCGTATATTGTATATTGTATGGCTGGGACTTGGTTTTACTTTCCCGCTGTGCCGTGTGCAGTTGCTTACTGGGACTCTACGAAGATGTAGTTGGCTGCATTCTCACGGGGTTTAGATCTGCAGATTTCTGCACATTCTGGTGATTTATTTATTTATTTCCCCCCCTGCTCAAACACACACACTTCAACTCCTCAATTTATTTGCCAGGTGTAGTAGATGTTACAACCTGATCTTGGGTGCCACTGCACTGTCTCAGAACCATACGCGGGTTCAGTGGTCAGTGGAGAAGTGTGACAGTGACTTTAGACCTCATTAACGTCTTTCAACTGTAGGCCTATAGCCATGTATGACTGACAGAGGTCTGAAATAACTGCCATACCGCTATATTCTCTGCGCACTTTGAGCTTTCAAAAACACTCACTTGGTTTTGTGCGTAATGGTTGGATGGGGTCGCTGTCAGTGGAATAGTTGTGAAGAGTGAAGCTAGTTTTCTACTGCATCCTAGGAGGACTTGTGCAGCCTCAGGAAGTGCAGAGCTTCTTCATCCTCTCAGCTGAGCACGTCGGTGAACAAAGAGAAGACCGTTCTCTCTCTCTCTGTGTGTGTGTGTGTGTGTGTGTGTGTGTGTGTGTGTGTGTGTGTGTGTGTGTGTGTGTGTGTGTTGCGTTAGTGCTTTATAAGGAGTAAGGCGGAAAGGAAATTAGGACAGCCATCAGCTTGATCTTTGTTGTAGCTCTATAATCTTAGCTCCCTCGTGCCTGGAGGCGATTTATGATGGCAGACATGCTGTTTTCTTTAGGCAGGCTGTAGACAGGTCATAAGGAGCATGCATAAACTCAGGATTATCTGTCCAAGGATTATTCCATATCCTCTCTAATGGTGAAATTTGGACGCCCTATGAGATTAAAGCTGCATTAGATGCACCCCTATACCCCTCCCCTCAAAAAATCAGCAGAAACTCAGTTTGAGGGATGCTCAAATCTGTGGTGCTTAGAATTGGTCGCTCAACTAATTTCATTGTTCTTTCACAACTGATGTGATATGAAGCACTACCTTTATTGAGAATTGCGTTTGCGTGTTCACATATGCCTGCATTAGGCAGTTATGTCTGTAGAATCAGTATTAGACAGTGTGCATTTCTTTTTTTTATATCTGTTTTAAAAATAATTTGCTTTTAAAATGATGTTTTGTAAAACTCTGGACAAGCTGGATGTTTAAAGCAATGTCAGAAGTATGTCCAAATAGATGTGACCACAACACTCAGAAAATGCATTGCTTAGAGGAGGAGAGCAGATGAAAAGAGGGTCATTTCTTGCTATTCTTTGTGGCATTGCTGTAAGTGCTTATCCTTCTCTTTAGTCTCTGTTGTCTTTCGGTGGCTTGTGTTTTAGGTACATTAATATGTTTGTCATTCCCCTACTCTGCAATCCAGTTGCCCCCTGGCTCACACATTGAAATTCAAAGCCATTAACTCAAGTACACAGGCCTACTATGAATCCACATAGTTTCGGAGCGATGGAATTCCTCCAAGCGAGCTTCGCAAAGCGTGGCCCAAATTTTATTAATGAAACATTCTAAGCTATGCACTCCACATCCTAGCCCACACATCCATGCTACTCCCTAGCCATAGCCGTGTACTTGATCTTAATAAGATAATGAAGACAGGCATGGGATTAAAGGAGGAGGACAGCACAGAGACAGACAGACAGTCAGACAGACTGACAAAGAGAGAGCGAGAGCGAGAGAGAAAATCCTTACAGTCCTGTTTGCTGCTTCTCACTGCATTATGCCAGTAGCCTCCATCTGGAAAAAGTATGCAGCTGAGTTCATGGTTTTCAAAAGCAGGCCTGCGTTGTCCCCTGCCCAACCAGGAAAAAGGAAGTGGGGTTCACTTGCTCAGCACGAAGGCTTTATTTTTAGGGGCTGACTTCTGAACTTGGCAGCATCCAAGCAGCAACATGAGGCTAAAAGAGGAATTTTTATGCCAGTTAGCGAAAACAAAAATTGCCTGAGGAACTCTCTTCTACACCACGAAAGAATGTCCAGTGCCATAAAGCGAGAGAAGAGAAGACAAGTTCATTTGTCTTCACCAAGTCGGAAATTTACTGCAGCTCTGCTCCAGGCAGTGTTCTTTGGGAAGACTCGACGTTCTTGTGTTTTCATGTCATGAAGTGCGAAATCTTCAGCTAGTAAGGCACTGGGAAAGGAATGCTAAAATGCATGCTGAACAAGGGTCCATCCCACACACATGCTTGCCGTTTTGTCCTTGCTTGCCGTTTTGTCCTTGCGTTTTGTCATTTTTTTCCCCGCAGTCTTCCTTGACCTGGTCAGGACTTCCTGTTTTATTTCATGGCTCTCCAATTGGGTGGCCTCTGTTACAAAAACTCTCATAGTGAGCTGTTGGGGTTGGGGTCTGGCCTTGCCTCGCAGAATTTTGAGCGACCTTCTCTCTCCTGACTCAAATAGAAGTGAGATATTCCTATTGTCTTGCTGTACTTCATGAGCTATGATTTATTGTATGAAGTTCATATCTTTTGTTTACATGCTGGAATGGCTGGTTTCAGAGCTGCAGTTCTGATGTTTCAATGTCAAGAAATGACGACCTACAATTACAGTGAAGTTTTAGGGCGGTGACTATTGATTGTCAGAAATGGAGTGATCTAGTGATTATTTTGATGTGGGGAAAAGCATTGTTTTCCCTCATAATTTTGTGTACTTGTCACCCTGAATTGTTTCAGTTGTGAGTTAAACTCAGTGAGTTAAATGGACTAAGAACCTAAATAAATCAGATTCCGCTGTTTGTTTTATTATTATACGTAATATTTACTCTCGTGTGTGTGTGTGTGTGTGTGTATGTGTGTATGTATATATGTGTATATATGTGTGTGTGTATATATATATATATATATATATATATATATATATATATATATATATATATATAGGTTACTATATTGTATATATTATCTTGTAGGGTTGGGTGATATGGTAAAAATACCATATCACGATATTTAACGATTTTATTCCCCCGCTACATGATATTTATCACAATACATGTAATCATAGACTAAATACATCAGTAGTGACCGATTCTTAGAAACTACTATTCAGATACAATCCCGTACTGAATACAGTGATTTTTATTATGCGTCTGCGATAACAAAATTGATCACAATAACAGTATCTTTATATTGCCCAGCTCTACATACAGTACTAGATAGATAGATACATATCTTTATTAAACCCAGAGAGGAAGTCTGGTATTACAGCAGCACAGAATCATGCAGTTGCACAACAATATAGTATCTTGTTATAGAGCCGTTATTTTGGAACAGAGGTGAAATCTTTCAAGGTTCCTGGACGTCACAAGACCAAAGAAGGCCACACTTGTCTCTGATGAGGCCACTGATTCTACTGTTATAAAGAGACTGGACAAGTGTGGAATGGAAGAATTGCAAGCCAAAATGACTTCTAACCAAGAACATTGGATTGATGCATCATTATTATTATGCTAGTATATTATCATTATATCAAAATGACAATTATTTATTGAAATTATTTCTGGGACAGTTTCTAATCGTCACAGGCCTGCGTGAGATAAATATGGCATTTGATCGCCTCAGTGAATGAAATGACTGTTTAAAGACCTTGTATTTCCTCTGTGCTTTATTATATATATATTAGTCTGAGGACATTTTTAGTCTGAGATCAGAAACCATGTAGTGTGACAAACATGGGAAAAATAGATGAAACTAGGAAATAATTTCAGATGATGAAATACTTTTCTGAAAATATAAAAAAGGAAGTGCCTGTAAATACCTTGTGTAAAAACACTTGTGAGATCCTGTTGGCGTGTGTTTCCTCTTTTCTCAGGTCTTGAGTGTGAGTAGCTTGGATCATCACATTGTGCAATTGCATGATAAGAACTCAAGCTTCTGACTGAATTTCTCAGTGTTTCTGTGAACCTCGAGTGACGAACAGTATCAAATTAAACCCTGCATTTGTTATTGTCAGTGACGTCTAGGAAATGCTTTCACTTTTCAATAATACCATTTATCAGTTGATGGTGGAATATCTATCTGTCTGTTCTTTTAAGGCAGAATACATGGCTTGGTGATTGATTTCATCCCCCTTTGGCAGTGGAACGGAATAAAACACCTGAATTTAAAGATTAAGAGTTGTGTGTAGTGTCCCAATACTTTTGTCCATGTAGTTTATGTGTATATGTACATCCCCCCCCCCTTTAGTAAGTTTGTGCTGTCTGTAAAAGCTCTGTGGACTTGATTGAACCTGGGTTTGAAGGTGAATAGTGTTGACTCGGGAACCCCTGCAGATGCAGCTGGTAGAGTCTGACAGTAGGTTTTAATTACGGCAGGAGCTGCAGTAGGTCATGGGTCAGACGCGGGCAATTGGTGTTTTGAGTCCAGTGGTAAAACTGTATTCGTGAACTTGTGTGTGGAGGTGTTTTTGCAAGTTCTCGGTTACACATGAACACACCTGGTTTTGCCATGTCATAAAAGATTATGGACTGGTCACAGGAGAGAGTGCAAAGTTAGCTGAGATGCTTTCTTGGATCGCAGCACGACTGTGTTCTCAGTGTGTCCTCATTCGTATCCACTTGGACGCAGTCGATCCAGAAAAGCAAATGCCGCTACCTGAACAGGAAATTGTTCCAGCAAGTTCACAGAGTTTAAAGGCATAAAACATCAGTATGCTTTTGGAGTCTCGATATGAGAGGTTTGCCATTTCAGACTGAATCAATATTCCTGCCATTTCCTAACGAAACGTAGGCCAAGACTTTAGCTGAATGGAAAACCATGCACTTCAAATGACTGATTATTTTGCAGGTTATTATATGTAATTTTACCAGGGCAACACAGCATAATGAACAAAAACAAAACGCTAACGGTGGCTTAAAAGCGGCAAAATGCACTGAACTTCAGTTCCTGGAAATATCATGGTGTTAAGCTTAATCATTAGCGTGAATCACATTAGTGTGAGAATGTATTCTGGGCTTGTTAAAGTGTCAAAGTGGGTGCACCTGGCAGTAGAGCTGGGCAATACGACGATATTTTATTGTATCGTGATCAATTTGATTGTGATAACTATGCTTTGTTAAGCATATTGAGGATACTGTTGGTGCTTAATAAACACTGATCAGCTGCAGGTTTCATTACAAACCGTGTAATTAGACTGGTTTAGTTAGATGTGAAGTAGAAGTGCAGCAGATGTTAAATAAAAAACACTGTTTTAAGTCTGTGGTTACATGTATCGTGATATAGACTTTTTCCACAATACACTATTTAAGTTGTGCTTAAGTATGTTTACCATATCGCCTGGCAGATATTGTTTATCTTTATTATTATTATTATTATTATTATGCATCTGTTATGATAGTAGTATTCAAGTTATATAGTCACATGAGTGATGAACTGAAGTGTGGTTCCCTCATATGGTCCTTTTGGGTTTAAAGGCAACCCTTTCTGTTAAGACCTGTAAGCCTCAATGTGGAAGATGTGAGAATTTCTCAACCGCTGCACAGGCTACAAGTGAGCCACGAAGCACTACAAATTACTGCCACCCTCCCCATGACCATAGGCTAGTGGACTGTGAGCCTACAGTCTGAGGGGGAGGCAGTAATTTGTAGTGGGTTGGTAACTACACTTTATTTCACAATTGAAAGATCAAGGTTTTTTTTCTCTGGACTGGCATAAATATTGTTAAAGATACACAAATAATAACATATTGCGAAAGTTCCCTACACACCAAACCAAACTGTTCCACTGAACAGGGTAGGCGCCAGTAAGTACAATCCATACTACATTTATGTGGCACTAATACCTTCATTGTTTTTAATGTGGCTTTTCTTAATGTCTAGTTATAAAGATGAGATTTAAGGTGGAAAGGGTTAAGAAAAAACAGCAATTTAATTATTAAAGATAGACAACGTCCCCCCCTATTAGCTTGGCATGTTTATCAGCAGCGTTTACGCTAAATGTCAGGAGTACACAGTTAGTGGTGTCTTTTAAGGTGTTCACGAACACGTTCAAATACTAACAATGCTCTACATTGTAACTCTGCATTACAAGACTCCTGGCAAACAGGGCTGCTTTTAGCTTGCTTTGGGTTTGGGTGTAGAAGTGTTTGTGCAAGTATTTCTATATTTGTGAGATGGGTTTGTTGAATTGTGAGGACATATTTGTGGTTCTTACGACTTCACAAAAACTGGTGCTTTTAATTTGAAAAACTAAGTGTGAAATTATTTGCGTATGGTTACTGAGGTTGAGATTAAGGTTCAGCGTATGTGTAGCTACTATAACTAGTTTACTATAACTAGTTTACTACATTATGACCTTTAGTGGAAGGTCCTCACAAGTATAGCAAAACCAACTTGTGTGTGTGTGTGTGTGTTTTAGTCTCAGGCTGTAATGCAAGTCTCTGTGTGTTGTCTTTGCAGATTTAGGAGATCAAGGTGCGGCATGATTAGATTTGTTAGGGATTGGCCTTAAGAGATCACATTTCAACCCATGTTGAACAAAACCAGAGAGCAATACGGCGTGCCTGCGTTCATGAGTAACCGACTCTTCATGATGCGGGTAGATGTATGTATTGGTCCATGTTCAGGTTGTGACAAAAGAAATGTTTGGAAACGCTTTACTTTTACTGTCCGCTGTCCAATGCCTGGTAGATGTTCATTTTGGGTTTAACTGAAATTTGACTACATGCATGTTAAATTGTGTTTTTTACACCAGGTTTAACATAATATGACTTGTAATGTTTCATTTCTGCTTAGTTATTTTTGTATTTGTGTAATAATCGGTTGAAGTTAGAGTTGGACAATGTGATATTTTATTGAGCATATTGTTAATGTTTTATTATTATTATTATTATTATTGTTATTACAATCAGTGTAATTAGACTGGTTTAATTATGAGGTTCAGCACATGTTAAATAAATTACTGTATTCAGTACAGGAGAGTATCTGAATAGTAATTTTAAGAATCTGTCGCTACTGATATTTAGTCTGTGATTTACATGTATTGTGATAAATATTATCACAATAATAATAATAGAGATACCTTGGCACAAGTTGCTGAAAAGTTAATGCAGGCTATGTCATGTGGGCTCCATAGCTTTGTCCCGTTTCAGGGGCAGCATCCTTCAGAGGCTGCATTTAAAGCACGATTGCATGCAGCGGTGCATAGGCTGTCCCATGTATACAGGCGAGAAATGCGTCCTCCTTTTCCATGGCAGTGAAGAATGCAACAGGTGGATTCAACATATCCCAAGATCCAGGAACAGGAACAGTGGTGCTGTGGCTTAAACAGGAAGTTCATCGTAAAGCAGACAGTCTCGTTACCTTTAGCCTTCATGATCTCTGCGTTCTTTAATGGCTACGCCTGGGGATGTAACCACTGAATTGGGGCATACCTCATGCTATGACTCTAGTTAGAGTTGTATTGGCAGGTGTTTTTAATGTTTTGGCTGATTGTGTAAAAAGGACCAACGTGCAGAGTAGTCATTTGTGCTGCGAAATGGACCAAAGCCACTACTTTTAACTATCAATTTTTGTCTGATTTTCTAACACCTCCTCTATAGAGAACACACTCGTGCATAGTTTAATGCACAATCACAGTTAAGTTCAACAAGTGAATAGAAGTTACTGTAAAATTAGAAGGAAAATGCATTTCTGTTGTCTGTAGAGAATATGTCCTTATTCACCCACGTAGAAAACATGACTAGGGGTCAAGTCTTTTGCGTACAACTAAATAACTGGTTCAGGGAGACTGCGCTTGACCTGAACACCACTGTTATGGTTTACAATGAGCAATAGAAGAATAGCCCTGTCATGAGTGAATGCTCCTCAGTAAACTCTGGGTTTGGATCTAAACCTTCCAGCAAAGACAACTGGATTCAATATTTGCTCAGATGACTGCTAATTCATAGCCTCATACAAAAGGTATGCAGGCCCATCCAATCACAAAGCCTATTTGTTTGACAGGAACCACTCAGCCTGCCAAAGCGGTCTTTACCTCAGCTGTACCCTTGAATCAGTGCCTCAACACGTTATGCACGCTTTCTGTGTGCATCTGTACAGGCTACAAAAACATTAGCCGTTAGAACAACACCGCCGTAGCATTTCAGATGCAGTTAACCTAGAAAAGCCAAACCTTTGCCAAGCGTGTAATGCTGCCCACCCACTAAAGCGAGTCTGCTGTGTCTTAGAATAGCTTGCTGCAACGTACCGAAAAAGGGTGTGTTGCTGAGACTTGCTACAGGTGCCGAGTTCACCCCCAGACCTTGTGTTCTCCTGAGGAAGCATATGCTGTTTGAAAAGTGGGTGGGTCTGGCAGATGCCTTCATTTTTATCATCATCATCATCATTGTCCCACAGAAAGACTTGGCCTTCTTTTGTAAACTGGAAACCAGTCATTGTCTTTTGTTTGGCTAAACAAATTGCCTCATTCAGCTGTAGGCAGTTAGACGGTCCTCTCACAGGTCTATTTAAAGTCATTACTGATGGAAAGTGGGAGCGAGTGTTTGCACTGTCATTAAGGGACTTTTATTGCAGCTGATATTAGCCGCTCTCCTGTTCCGAGGTCATCATTTAAGTTGCAGGGTTCAGCCAGTGGAAACATTTTGAGATTAATGCTAGTTTCTATTGTTTCTGAATGTATTACAATTTCTTCCAATATTCATGGAGAAGTCTCCCCTGTCGCACAGTGCCACCAGTGCAATACGGAACATAAATGCAACATCATTGCATTGAAGAGAACACTTAACATTACCTAACTGATGCCCTCACTGACTACTCTGTGTGACGTGGTTTAGAATATAAATGGAAAAATATACTTTGACTTGGATTAAATCTGTTTTTTTTGTGTTAACTGGTTATTCTGTTTTACTCTGGTCAACTCAGATTAGAGAAAAGAAAATAACCCAAAAGACAGACAAACAGGAACTAAAATTTGTGTGGTGCCAACAGGAAACCCCCCTCTTTGGTAAATGTGTTTTTATGTAAATCATTGGACTTTTTTTAGGGGCTTATCTTGCCCAATCTTACAGTCTACGCTACACATATTAGATTTTTTTTCCCCAAGAAGGCCAGTTTTTATAAATACGTTACTATCATAATTAACATCAGTTTCATAGATCACAAAATAGAACCCTGTGGGACTCCACAAGATATGCCAAATTAAGTAATGTGCAGTAGTTTCTGTATTAAGAATAATAACTGAATAATAACTCGAGGGGTTAACACCCATGTAACTTCCCTCAAGTTGGCTAAATCTTTTTATTATGGACACTCTGGTCTCTGTGTACTTAATCAATTTTTATTTTTTATATATGTAGATATTGTGTGTGTTATTTATATAAAATGTGTGTATATGTATGTTCCTAGATATTTGCTAATAGTTAATGTAGACCAAGATTACTCTTGATTACTCAAGATTGATCTTTTACCCAGTTTGCCCATTATCACCACCGACACCTGTGCTCTGGTCGTCTTACTCTCTCTGTCGGCGTCTCTCTTTCTATCTCACTTTCTCTCTCATTCACTGAATCTTGCCTTTGTGCACAAAAGCTGCTCTCCCATGTCCTAGCTTTCGGTGTGGAGAAGCAATGAGTCTTCACAAGGAGTCCGGTCAGGGACTGGACAATAGGGCAGTGTTTCCAGGGCCTAGCTGGCTCGGAGAGAAAGGATGGGGAGGGACCAGTGCCTGCCCCTCAGAGACTGGTGAGAAGCTGGTGACCTGTCATTTGCAGTCTGCTTTAGCTGGCCTTTCTTATGACTGCAGCTTGTCCTGCAGGTCCTTCCTGATAGCCTGTATGTACAACATCGTCAAAGCCAGCAACTCAACAGAACCGTCCTTACCATCCAACTAATTCATCAATATTTAAAATTGATTATTTAGAAGTCGTCGTGATGGGGATGGTAAGCAAAAGCAAAATCAAGCAAATATAGGTACAGGACTGAAGCCAGATGTTCAAGTTTCATTATTTTATCTTACCTTTTCCTAATCAATGGACTGAGCTGTTTTTACTGGACGCCGGCACTCAAAGACAAACCAAAGAGTTCTAATTGAGGACATTTAAAAATTGCAGTTGTGCACCTTTGGCAGCCGTGTTGTTGTCTGACACACATCCCGTATTGGTTTTGAAAGGAATTGCTGTTAGTTTTATCACTCAGTCACTGAAATGATACTGTAACAGAGCGCCAGATGATTCTGACCCCACATTCCCCTGCGTTCATTTATAGAAGTGCTTTTTCTCAACAGCTTTCTGCTGGAGGTGGGTCATATGACGATATGTCATTTTCACGATACATCACCCAACAGGAAGCCTTATTGAGCATATCGTGGCGGTCTTCAGTGCTCCCAAAACACTGTCCATGTCCAGGAGATTGAAAGCACATGGACCTCTTTCACAATGTAGCGTGTCTTTCCGCTTTCCAAACATGTCTGTTTACTTCCGTCTCGCGTCTGTCAACTGCATCTTGACGTCCGATTTGAGCAGTTTCTAATAATTTTATACTGTGTATGTGTATTAAAAAAAAAAGTATAGTGTTTTAGTTGTTTGACGTTAGCTGGTCATGCTAGCTGGCTAGACAAGTTGTTGTTTTATTTTGTGTTTATTTTATTTTTTGCACCTTTTTGTTCCTAATCAGCCAAGTTCGCCACCTTGAGTATTCACTACTTTCCAGCCGACGATAAGCTTAAGGCAAAGAAGATAATTAACGTTTGTAGGGAGAAATTCACCATCACCAAGCCCTCCAAAGTGTGTAGCAGGCTTTTTCTCCCTGAAGATCTCATTGAAACACAAAGCAGGTGACCTCTAAGAAAGGGGGCTTAGTTGGCATGTGAGCGCTCGATCTACCTCCAAAAGCCAAACAGACGTTGATGTGAAACTACACTGCAGCAAGCTCAGTTATCGTACAGTAGTCAGGGTCCCAGAATGCTTCCATTTCACCTTCCACATTTCTCATCATCTTATTTGTGCAGGTAGACGGTGGTCTTTCCCGTATCTACCAAACGCTAACTTGGTCGCCATTTACTTGCTTAAGCTTGGTGTTTTGATGACCTCTTCAGGGGGAAAATATTTTATTGACACTTATTGAATAATAATATAAAAGTATACTTGTCCACCTTGTGAGCAAACTGCATGTTTGGTCATTTTTCAGTTTTAAAATAAGGCAGTTTGAGGTGGTTCGGAAGCCACATAAATGTAGATGTACTTGCAGCCCCTGACCCCCGTCATTTCTGGACAAGCTTGACCATGTGGACCTGACTTCAATATGACTATTTATTGAACAATTTACCTCGATTGCGATTAATGACACCTAGGAGTTTTCTTCCATGTTGCCTCCATGCATACATGGTGGTATGTTTTTAAGGGGACAGTGCATGAACACATGCAAAGAATTGACAGAATAAAAAAATCTAAATAATCGACACTGACAAGATTGCATCGATTAGTGTTTGTGAATGACCTTTCTGATTCATTCTTAATTAATTGTCCAGTCCTCCTTTACAGTACTGCATGTATGTGTGTAGTTAATTAGTTGATCTGTTTGCACAGCATTGTTTTCTAAAGTGGGTTTGTATTAAAGATGGGCATTATGACATATAATGTTTTATCATATGGTGATACGTTTTGTTACTGCGATATGCTTTTCTAAGCATATCGAGGACACCGTTAGTAATGAAACCTGCAGCTGATCAGTGTTTTTTTAAGCACTAACAGTGTAATTAGACTGGTTTAATTAGATATTAATTAGATAAACTACAGTTTTCAGTACGGGAGAGTATCTTGTAAACTAGTACAGTTTGTTTATTATGTACTTATATATGTTGGAGCATTTGTACAGTTTAAATAGTGTACAATTGTAGAATTTTAAATAGTATGATATTGAATAATTACAATTATTGACCCAAGACTTCAAGTATTATGATTAACATTGCCCACCTCTACTTTTGCTGATAGTCAACCAGAGATGGCGAAAACAACCTTTTTCTGTTCTGATCGTAGTTCCGATAGGTTAGTATCACCTGATACTGTTCAGATCTGATTTCACTTCTGATTTTACCTTCTACTAAAGGAGTGTTTTTTAATTTCAGTACTTTATTTAAGATCTAATAAACAGGTCATCATGCTCAAACTACTCTACTCAGCTAACAGAGTGTAAATTTGTCTGAATCCGATACATTCCTGTTATCTCTGATATCCAGTTCTATCAACTACTGCCCACTGACTCTTCAGAAGGCCGCTTAGGTTTAACCAACACGGGTTTGCTACAACCAGTCAGACTGTTTTTGGCTTGTCTGCTATTTGAGGTGGCTGCATTCTTTGACCCCAATAGTGCCCGTAATGAATTCATGCTGCAGATGACCCTGTAAAGGGAACGTGATGAATAATTAACCCGGGCCATTGACTGGGTCACACAGGGCCCACCGCTGGCTCTCCTTTCAGCCTTTTTTCAGGCTGTGAGCGCTGTTCGAACGTTAGTGCTGCATCAGCAGTCAGTCACATGGAGCGGCAGGCCAACACCTGACCCTTGTGGGCAGAGGCACAGCTGTCAGTTTTGTACCTACTACAGGAATGTGTTGCGATTAACCCTTTAGACCCCGTATTTAAGTTCACACTTCATCACCCTCATAACTACATATTTACTTTTTTTTTGCCCCCCCCCCCCAAAAAAAAAAAAACACATCTGTGGGATCTCCACAGGATATGCTAAACCAAATAAGGTAACCAAATAATCCACAATAGTAATAGAAGGAGTTGCATTATTTAGTTTTAGGGCTCATTGGAACAGCTGATATTTGATCAGAATGTAGGATTGTATGATGAAGCTTAAGGAGCTACCCATATCTTAACACTGGAGACTGTAATAGCTGCAGTTATACAGTGTGTATTGTGTGGTGTTATGCAGAGGGGAGTGCATTTTGCAATGATTTGCAATGTCCTTGAGCAGAAAGTTGCACCTGCATTTGCGGCACTGGGAAGCTACAGGACTTATCAAGAATGAGGCCTGTATTGATGAGTACAAGCTGGGAGGTTTATGCATTATTAACATACCTTTTCTCTTGATCACTCTCCACCTCTCCCACTATCCTACTCCGAGACGTTCTTTTCTCAGTAACCGCTGTAACCGCAGAATGTGCCCAGCGCTTCAAAAGTTTGGGGAACTTCTTGCCTCTTGTACAGCTGTGTTCTGATGGCTAATTGTGGCTTCATGTCTATCAAAATGACTACCTTGGTATAAATAGCAAGCTTTGCTTAAAGGGAAATTCCATAGATGTTTCCAAATTTTAGTAGTAGTACCAGCCCAGTGTATCTGCCAGTATTTATTTATTTATTTATTTATTTATTCTTTTTTTTTTTTTTTTTTTTTTTTTTTTTTTTTTTTTTTACTCCAATCTTGTCAATATTTTACTTCTGATGAAATCTTTGTATTAATATTGCAATAAATATGGCAGGATTTTCAATGTCAGTTTTTTTTTCAATATCATGCAGCACTAATTCAGAGTGTTTAGATGTAAAACATTTTAGAATGTAGCCATTTTAACTACTACGCTAAATAATGAGCAAACCTATTTTTGTGTAATTCTGGTAATGGTAAAGTAGTGGTTAATCCAAATCAGGCTGTTGATTAACCACTTTTTGAGAGAGGGAACTTTGAGTTCCATTCACCTCCATTGTGATCAGGTCTGACCCAGAAAGTTTCTCTAGAATGGAGCGATTTGTACCAAACCACTCTGAATGACGTTGCGTACATCCTAAATGCTTTATTTTGGAATTTCTCTTTAAAGCAACATTGAAGTTGTACCTTAAATATCAGCTTCAAAATCATTGCAAGAATATGTTCTCTGCTAATGCTGCTTTTTTTGTTTTGAAGTGGGCAGGCTTTGTGAAGCTGCATAACCCTAGGCATAAATCCTGTAATATTACACTACCGGGTCAGATGCACTTTTATTTATTTATTTATTTTTTAACTTTCAGTGATTGGTTTGTATCTATCAGCTTGTCCAGAAATGCATGTGTAAAGCGTGCCCATCAGGGGCATCTCAAACCGTAAATTGCACTTCCCAATCTTTAAATACCAATTCTCATGTGATGCTACTTTAAGCAGCAATTTGACACGTTACTGAACTATTGTTTGAGAAGTTATTTGAAGCAATGAACTTTATCCAAGACGGTGACCAGTATTCTAACAAATCGTCAAGGTCAACCTTGTCTCCAACGTGGCAATTTTGCAGTAGAAAGAAAAAGGCTGTGATGGTTTATTCTTCAAAATAAAGAAGTCTTCAATCATTTCTTTAACATAATATCATTTAGGCATTTAGACGGGTCCCAAACCTGGGGTCATTAATTAACTAATTGCCTCCCCTGTGTTGCCTTTCTTCCTTTACGAAAACTTAAGTAACCCCAGCTCTTGCTGAAGAACGGAAATGACAGATGGCTGCCACCCCCACCCGCCCGCCCTGCTTTGATGAATTAGGCCCTATTCTCTCCCTCTTGCTGCTGCAGCTCTTGATGAGGTCCAGATTAGCACTGTGCTGTGGAGGAGGCTAGCAGGCTTGCAGCAGCCCGGCCCAGCCCAGCTCTCCTCCCAGCCCCAGTTGTGCGTTACGCTGCCGCCAATAACCCTGGATTCGGCGCGGGAGGCCCCAGGCCGCCGCTGGCACTCCACGAGCCAACTCAAACAAACCGCAACACGCTGGCTCCGAGGGCGAACGCCAGCGAGCTCCCGGGCTGTTTCCCCTACACCAGCTCCAAAAATAACCCCTCGCTTTTTGTTTTTAATCCTACGCCGCCTCCCCCTCTGGGCCCCGGGGGAGCGGTAGGAGGGCCGTGTTAGACCCAGATATTGTCAAACTTAAGGCTTAATGCTTAATCTGGGGTAAAATCCCCAACAGGATTTGAGCGTCGATCAATGTAAAGGTAAAGGGGCGATTATTTCTGCTGGTCTTGAATCTTGTCAGGCTGAAATGTGAAATCATCTCGAAACCCAGTGTTTGCACAGGGTCGAACAGGGTTCCTGCACTTTTTCAGCACCCACGAGGGATCGCTTTCAGTTGATGGGTCTTGCGGAATGCAAGCCATCCTCCTGTATTATGGAATCAGTAGACACTATTATGCGTATCGATTTCTCATTATAGTATAAGAGCAATCATAGTAAGCATGGGAATCAAGCATCAGGCTTTAAAATTGAGCTCAAAATTAAAAAGAAATGTATGAATAAAATAATGTGCCTTTCATTTCAAAGGGGAGCTATAAATCTATTGTCACTAACAAACACCAGAAAAGCATTACGTTAGTGTTCAGCTTCCTGGTTTAAACAGGTTAAGAGAAGTGCATGGGTGTATAATTACTTAAAAGCAATAGTCTCAGGTTCTATAGCAGTGGTGTTCCCTTTTCCCCTCAGTCAGAGATGATGCTTAATGCAGCCAGCAGACTCCACTGATCCAGCCTGTAAAAATTACTTGAACAAGATGAGGAGCCGTAATGTTCCCCACATTGTCATTTAACAGGTAGAATATTGTTATGTCTTTGATTTAGTCAGTGTTTCTCTCTCATATAAGCAACACAATGTTTTCCCTTAAGGTTTCTATTAGTTTGTCTTGCAAGTTTTTTTTCCTGGGCAGACATTTCCATAACTTTCTAGCTTTGGAACATAAAAATAATATCTTCACTCCTGAATCGTCAAGTTGTTTGGGAGATGAAATCAGCTCGTATGGTCCCTTATTGGTAAGCTGTGAAGGTTTACATGCTGAAAAGAGTTGGAATGCCCATCTCTAGCTATGTGATTGAGCAGCTACTTTCACTGTATTTAATGGAAAACGGCCCTGGTGCTATGACTGCTGGCTCTACAAATGCTTTACACCGTTTTCCTTCATTTTAAGTTTTCAATGCAGTCAAAATTGTTTTGCAGTCGTATTTGGTCGGCGTGCAAAACATACTTTAATTTAATGAGGCCACGTTGCATTATTAGCTGGGCAGTATGCTGCAGATACCCTGCAGAGCTTGGTTTTCACGCAGTAAAACGAGCTGAAGATGTACGTTTACCGCTGTGAGACAAAGGCAGCAAATGGGTGTCTCTAATCCTACAGCTTAAACTAAGCTACGAGACTTCACATAGCAGTTAGCTAGCTTTCTTGTGACCTGTGATGAGCCAAGTAGGCACATTTTCCAGTCAAATTTGTAGCATTAGATTTTTTCCCTTGGTATCACTGGATAACATCTGCACATTTGAATTCAGGCATAGTGAAGTGCGAGTGTACAGCTCACGCTGTAGAACCCTATGGTGACTTCTGCTGTTTGCCAGCAACATTAGACTCTGCACCCCAGTGTACAACTAAAGGGTCAGAATTAGGCTGCTGAGCAAAAGTGGAAAATTGCAGCAGAAAAAGAACAAGTTGTCGATGCTGTCCTTTAATCATAAACCAGTCACATGAAATCGTTTTATTGCTAGGCACTGTGAACGGCAGGGGATTAGACCTGTGCGGAATTCAGAGCACCTTTGTACTCTTTCATGAGTATCGCAGATCACTCCTGCTCTTTGCATTCCTTTGTTTTTATGCTCTTTTAGTCTTCACTGTCTTGTGTGATGCCCAGAGCTGAACTGTGCACATTCATGTGTTTATCAGTTTGAAACTACTGTTTTGAAACCAGATGATAAGACACTTATGTCAATGTATACTAAAAGTCTTCAATAAGCCTGGTTCAAGCTCTGGCCTGAAGTTAGATGGAATATGGCCTCCAGTCTGCTGGGACATTTACGTTGGCGTTACCTCAATGTCTTTGTGTTCTCTCTGTAGCACTGATGGTTTCTACACTCCTTGGCTGTCAGTAGGCTGCCTTAATAAATAATAAATTAAAAAATAAATATAAACATATACAGCGGCAGACGTGTGTGCCCGTCGTTGGCCGTTATGACCGGTTCATTGTACGGTGTATGGCACAAAAAGGATGAAGTCTCTTTGTTCTGACCCTTGTACTTCGTTGCAAAGCCTTGCCAGCCTTGCACAATAGCATAGCAAAGCAACTTTTTATATATATATATATATATATATATATATATATATATATATATATATATATATATATATATATATATGTATATGTATGTATATGTATGTATATGTATGTATGTATGTATGTGTGTGTGTGGAATGTGTGACAGCAACGAGGTGTGTATATATATATAATGGCATATATATTTCAAAATAAATGGCATAAAGAGGAAGGCCCTAATAAAACCACTAACTCATGTTTGCAACTGTTTTGGGGGTTGCAACTAATGATTCTTTCCATTTCCAATTGATTATGAATCAGTAATTGGGAAAAGAAAATATGCAGTTATTATTGACAAATGTTACTTGTACATGTGGAAAAAAAACTGCAGTAGAAAAATTATATACACACATACTGTATCATGATACATTTTGTATTGCCAGTTACTTGCCAATACACATCCCTACTTCTGCTGTGGTTGCAGCGTAGCAGATACTGCCATGCCAGGTGATCTCCGTTGTACACAATTTACCAGATATTGTATATATGGTATATATGATATTAAAGACATTACAGATTCAATCAGTTCGTTTTTGTAGCTCCATCCTGCATTATACCACAGCTACTAATTCCTCTGTTCTGCCCACACGCCGATAGCACACCCAGCATTGATATGACACACAGACTGTACCAGCTGCAGCTTTCAGTGCGTTCACTTCAAGGTTTAGAGCGGGCGGCAGAAATGATATTCACAGAAGCAAAACCTCAGTGGCTCAGCTCATGAGATATTTTGGTTCTCTAAAAAGGGGAAACACAAAAACACATTTACAATAACCTCCGTTGCTCACTGCAGCCACTTCCCTAAGCCAACCATGCGTCACGAGCCAGCAAGAACCATCGTCCTATCCATATGCAAGTGGAAAGCAAATATGAAACATGCGTATACATTAATACCTCACATGGATAGAGCAGTAAATGTATCCTAGACGTAAGACGCAATTAAGCATTCTGTTGGAAAGGGGAATTCAACTTTTATGTCTATTGAGGAGCTTGTATCACTTTGTTATTGGTAAAATTGCAGGATGTTCAAAATGAAGGTGAACAGTCCAATAACAAAATTCTGTCTGACTAAAAGAGGTGATCTTGGCCCGGTTCCTTTGCAGAGTGAAAACTTTTGAACTTTGGGACCTTCTAAAAAACGGTGCCAAGTAAAGGGAGGTTTAGCCGTAGGATATAGGCAAATCATGCAAAGTTCTTTAGTGCGCTTGCAAAAATGCAGTGCGAAGCCAAAACTAACTAAACCAGACATATACACTGTAACTAAAAGACCAACCTCGGTCCAGAGTTTCAGGTATGAAAACGCCTTAAAGCACCCTGTGAAAACTATTGCAGTATTAGATTGGACTCAAATGATTGCACTATATATAAAGTGTGCAATAGACATGATACAGGGTTCATACAGGTCTTGGAAAACCTGGAAAGTCATAATAATAAATTGTTTTTAAAAAAAAAAGCTTAAATCCAGTACTGAATAGTCCTTAAAAAATAGCAAAAATATAAAAAAGTACTTAAATGTCATTGAAAAGATTTGTAATGAGTTCCTGTTGTCTTTTTATATAATAATTAAAAAATAAAACACAAGCTAGCCTGGACAGTCTTTCAGCCACTAGCATGGACTAAACATTCCCAAAGGCAAGTTATGGGAACATTTTTGGTCCTGGAATTTAGTTTTTTGGTACTTGAAAACTAAACTGTACAACCTGTAGTCACGAGTGGCCTACAGGTACACTTCTAAAAAAATAAAATAAAATAAAGGTGCTACAAATGGTTCCTTTAGTGAATTCATAGAAGAACCATTTTTTAGATTAAAAAAATGAATGTTTGTAAAGAACCTTTTTAGGTAGATTTCTTTTAAACCTTTTAAAATGTTCTGCACTTCTTAGAAAAAGTTATTTTATGGAACCAACATTGGTTCTTTTCCTGCTTTGCTCGAAGAACCCTTTATCACCTTTTATATTCAGGAATATTGACTGTTCCAGGGGCAAGTGCATGTGAGCTGAAGAGTCGAGCCCTGTTTGTTGTAATGTAGTTTGAACCTTATCAAGGCTGGTGCAACCAGAGCTTCCTGCACTGGTTAGATAACAGGGCTCAGCCGCCTCACTGCCACATCATGCTCGAAGCTTCCCTGCAGCCGCACAGGGAGAGGGCAGGTGTGCCCAGGCGTGCCTAGACCAGGCTTGGCACACACTCTAACCAACGCGAAATGCATCTCTGGGATCCAGCTGCCCAATAGCACGCAACCTCAACTGCTTGTAAATACATGCACATCCACCCCCCGCCCCCCTCCTAGCGTCAACAGTCATGGTCGGCTGTGGTAATAGGATTGCCCCATTGACCCAGAATCCTTTCCTGTCAGGCAGAAGCAGGGATGCCAATCCCTGATGGCAGACGCCGCTGGGATCCAAGAAGCCTTTGCCACTGGGATTTTAGGATGCAATGTCTTTGCCCCTTCCAGACACCCCCCCCCTCTCCTCTCCAACAGCAGACACAGCATACTTTGAACACAGCTTGGCCCGGCAGTGCCATGAATAATTTGAATAGATAATAGAGGCGCAGTGAGGGGTGGCGATGCTCCCGAAGGCTCCGCCAGGATCAAAGAGCATTTTGATTTACTCACTCCAGATCTCTTTGAAGCAGGATTTGATTAGCTTCTTAGCGGCTAATTTGCCACCAGCGCGATTGAAAGTAATCAGTGGAGCATGCCTTTGTAACACTGACTGTGGAGAAAGAATCAAATAACGACTTTTTTTTTTTTCTTTTAAGGCTTGGTTTGGAAAATAAACGCTGCCATTAGCCCAAGTGTGGTCCATCAGCCAAAACATGATTGCTGTCCAAAGTTTGCTTCTTCAGGCTAATGTACAAATTGCCATCTTGCAAACTAAGTGAAGTAACCTGGAGAAGAGGGAACAGTGAGGGGTAGGTCAGGTTATTTGGATATTTAAAATGATGAGCCAAACATTTATGACCACCTGCCTAAGACACTGTTGGTCCTCTGCGTGCCACAGAAACGGCTCCCTCTGAAAGTGGTATCTTCAGTATCCTCAGAAGTTTAAGCACATCCTGGAAGCTGCAAGATGGAGCCGCTGCGGATCTGGCTTGGTGGTGGTGATGGAATTAGGACTCCAGGACTCTCAGACCAGCCCACCTTCTTCCATTATCACTCCAAGGTCCAGTTCCAGTTATAGGCATTTACGCCAGTGAACAGGGGTTTGCACGGGCACATTGACTGGCCTGCACCCGTACCGCCCCATACGCAGCAGGTTGTGTTGAGAGGCATTTCTCACATAACCATCATCGAGCATTTCTGAGACTTTGCACCACAGTAGCCTTTCTGTTGTATAGCCTGTATTGCATGTATGCATTAACCCGAGCCCTGGAGGCCCAACACCATAGTAAACAGTTTGTGGTTGGTCCCTCTTCGGATCACTGTTAGTAGGTCCTCACAACTTCTGACCAGGCTTCGGTTCTCCTGCATCCACCATGTCCACTATAAGAATTTGAATGTTCAGTTAGCATCGAACATGTGTCCCAATATGTTAATCAGCAGTTGTAAGCTTTAGGTTTTTTTAGGAAATCGCAAGGCTAAGAGTGACGCTTTGCGTCAGTAACACTGTGCGCTCTTGTTTGTTCTTAATATGGAATTTTCTCTCTGGATTGTTTTAGAAAATTAGAACTTGTTCAAATGAGTCCAAATATGCTTCAGTGGGCCGCCAAAGTACAGTCTGTATGTGGGGAAACACTGCTACGTGCCTAGGTCATCACACTTCATCACACATCACAGTAGTTGCCCAGTTAAGATAAGCTCAAAGGGTCTTGTTTATGTCGGACTCCGTATGATGCTGTAATTTATAGAAATGGGCAAAAGAATGCTGCAGCAGCAGACAGCTTTAAGCCTGATCTGTGTTTGTACTTTAGTCAATTTTTATGGTGGTATTATTTAGCGTATAGGATGAGGGATTACCAGGAACACCTGATTTAAAAAAAAAAAAAATAAAAATCACTTCACACGTCATCCAGTCTGCCATTTCATTTCTGGTTGCGCTGTTCTTTTCACTTCCTTTCCATGCCTCTTCCTTCGTTTTCCCGCGGCCCTTCCAGGGGATCCGTCACAGTGACCCAGGAGAGAATGAGAGCTGACGGAATGAGGCCAGCAGAGCGCTCTGGCAAGCCGTCGGCCTGGAAAACGGATGTGCTCTTTTCAGGTCAAGTGTCATGTAGAGGGCTGAGGAGGCACGCTGAAGTGCTGCGCAGAAGCAAACCTTTATTGCACTTGATTTTATTTGTTTGTATTGTATTTGAAACCTTGATCAAATGCATGGAATACGGTTTCCCACACGTTGCTAAAAAGTTTGTGTGGTTCTTTGTCTTTCGTGCAGTTTATGCTCCTGACTTTGTAATTAATGTGAGGAGACTATCCCTTGACCCTGACACTTGACCCTGCTTTTCACAGGTTTCTTGTTCCCCTTGCATAAAGTAGCACTGCAAGCTCCTAAACCCATTCATTCATTCATTCATTCATTCATAACTGTGTGTGATGAGTATCTTGCATTCGTTAAAACTTTAAACTAAAAATTAATATAAAGGAGCATTTATGTAAGAATTAGTATTTTTTGGTCCTGGGCTTCCCCTACAGTCGCAATGTGTAATTTGTGCTTTCAGCCACCCCTAAACACATTTTACACATGCATTTCTGTACAAGGTGAGAGAACTAACACTGCAGAGTAATATTACAGAATTTTATGTGAATATGATACTGTGTTTCTTATTATTGTTATTAATGTATCTATACACCTAACTTTTTAAACCTAACTAAGTAAAAAAAATAAATAATAAATAATAAAAAAATAATTCTGTTTCAGATCGTTTATAGAAAAGTATGGAAGCTGATATCCACTTTTCCAATAAGAGTGCAGATAACCTGACAGGAAAGCACCATTAGCAGAAATGACTGTAGTGCACATTCAGATGATTTGAAGGCCACAGGAACAAGGGTTCGATAGACCCTATCCTCTATTGAAAGACTTGCTCCGGTACTGTGGAATGAAGGGGTAATGTTACACAAGAGTCGCAGTTATCTGATGAGCATTTGTTCAACTGGAAATAACCAGTCACTTCAGACATAGGGGTTTCTATTAGACATTATTGTAGCAGCAAAACTTCACGCATATCGGTGGTCGTCGCTCACACGTCTTGCTGTGCGCTGGTTTCCGTGTGGAAATCACGCTTGTGAACTTTGTTTAACCTGTCGAGCAAAAGCATCTGTGCTAGCCAGCTGTTGAGAAGGGCCCTCTCTTTCCAACTGCGTTTCACACACATATATATACAGTGCCCTGTGAATTTATTCAGTAGGAAAAAAATCCCACATTAAGAAATAATAAATAATTGTTTAACATCAAATCATGTGTGCCACAATTATTGGCACCCCTGATGTTAATACTTTGTACAACCCCCTTTTGCCAACAAAACAGCACCTAATCTTCTCTTATAATGTTTCACAAGATGGGAGAATACAGATAGAGGGATCTTTGACCATTCCTCTTTGCACAATCTCTCTAAATCATCCAGCGACCTGGGTCCTCTTCTCTGCCCTCTCCTCTTCAGCTCACCCCACAGGTTTTCAATGGGGTTGAGGTCTGGGGACTGAGATGGCCATGGGAGGAGCTTGATTCTGTGTGTGGTGAACCATTTCTGTGTAGATTTGGCCATATGTTTTGGGTCATTATCTTGCTGAAAGACCCAGTGACGACCCATCTTCAGCTTTTGGGCAGAAGCCACCAGATTTTGTTTTAAAATGTCCTGGTATTTCAAAGCATTCATGATGCCCATGCACCCTAACAAGGTTCCCAGGGCCTTTGGAAGAGAAACAGGCCCACAGCATCACTGATCCTCCCCCATATTTCACAGTGGGCATGAGGTGCTTTTCTGCATACTCAGCTCTTGTGTTACGCCAGACCCACTTAGAGCATTTGTTGCCAAAAAGCTCTATCTCAGTTTCATCTGACCAAAGCACACGATCCCAGTTGAAGTTCCAGTACTGCTTAGCAAACTCCAAACATTTGCGTTTATGATTGTGAGTGAGAAAAGGCTTTTTCCGTGCATGCCTCCCAAACAGCTTGTTGGCATGCAGATAGCGCCTGATGGTTGT
The DNA here is from genome assembly GCF_030463535.1 of Salminus brasiliensis. Classification (NCBI taxonomy): domain Eukaryota; kingdom Metazoa; phylum Chordata; class Actinopteri; order Characiformes; family Bryconidae; genus Salminus; species Salminus brasiliensis. The sequence continues at coordinate 25,122,093 of NC_132895.1, forward strand.
TTTGGAGACTTTGTGACCCTAAGAAGCTACCATTTGTTGCAATTCTGTAACAGTGAGCTTTGGAGACCTTTTTATTTCTCTTATCATCCTCCTCACTGTGTGTGGTGGCTAAATAAACTTGCGTCCTCGTCCAGGCTTGTTTACCAACGTTCCAGTTCTTTTAAACTTCTTAATTCCTCTGACAGTGGATATGGACAGGTGGAGGTGAGTGGCTATTTTCTTGTAGCCATTGCCTGACTTGTGGAGGTCAACACACATCTGCCTTACTTGAATGGTATGTTCCTTTGTCTTTCCCATGTTGAAGAGAAATGGCCTCTGTGTCACGTCATATTTATACCCCAGGGAAACAGGAAGTTGTGAATTACTAATTAAATGTTCCTACATACTCTGATCAACTTCGTAAACTACTGTAGAATTGACAAATACTTTAATTACATTTATTTCCTAAGATATGTTAGGGGTGCCAATAATTGTGGAACAGGTGATTTTATGAAGAATAATTATTTCTTAGTCAGGGATTTTTTATTTTTTTTCCCCCTTAAAATTCACTTGAGTTAAAGGTTGGATTTTACTCTTTTTTTCCATCGTGGTCCTATATTATTTAGAAAAAACTCAATTTATTAGAAGCTAAATAACACATCTTAACCAGGGGTGCCAATAATTATGGAGGGCACTGTATATAATAAACACACACCAGATGGCATGGTTATATCTTTAAGGCACTGCGCTTTTGTTTGGGCCTCGCTTGTGCTTTGCAGCTTAAAGTCATTGACCACAGGACCTCACTGCATGTTTCACAAGTGCTCTGCAGACTTGTTAGCAGCTTACCTTCAACCTCCTCTACAGAACCACAGCTTACATGTAATGTGGCAGGGTTGCCGAGCAGATGCGCCGCTAATGATTGACTGCTGACTGTTGCTTTGCTACACCATAGCACAACTGTGTAGCACCTAGCATGAGAAGGAATCTCTCTCCTCCCAAACAGCTATAGCACACACAGTCTAATCAGGGCTTTCTAAGCTGGGATTCTGGTAATTGTATTTTCGGAATTTGTTGGCTATTTAGGGCAGCGACACTCCTAAGCGAGTGAGAGTGAATGTGTTAGTCATTGATTTATTGTTGGTGTCAATCCGCTAATTAATGTATGCACTTGTATAGCAGTAGCACAACTGAACTGGAAAAGTGAGATGGCCGCAGTGTTGATGGGTATCTGTAATGGTTTGAGATCAGCAGAATATGCTGGATCAGATAATGCTGCTTATCTTAAAGCAGCATTATGCTGGAATTGGCATTTCAATATGTTACTCCACACGATTCTTTCACTTTTCAGACACGCACGTGTAAAGCGCGTCATTTTGTGGTGGCTTAAAGCATGATTACACTTTCCAACTGTAGGGGGTGCTTTAAGCCACCACAAAATGACGCGCTTTACACGTGCATGTCTGAAAAGTGAAACAATCGTGTGGAGTAACATAGTGAAGCAGGCTAAACAATGCTCACTAGTTTTCTTTAGTTGAAAAACTGCTAATTTTTATGCTTTTATAAATCTGATCATCAGTAGACCTCTGTGCATAGCCTACCAAGTGGGAATAAATTATCATAATTCCATAATAAAATGAATTAGATCATCTAAGCAATGACCCTGTTTTGGGGAGAGTCAGATTCCCAGTAATACCAGAGCCATTTGTGCCTGGAACTCCCACACATCATAATTTATCTCTTATTTTACTCTCTCTGGGTGTGCGAGTAACCCTCCCTCTCCCCCAATCACCGAGTGTGATGCTAGACAGTCCTGACATCGATTAGCTGACTTTCAGTTAATGTTCTCCTGCCAACGTGTTCAGCTGTCTATTGGCATTGTCTTACCGATAGTTTGTCCAGGTGCGATTGCCTGGCTTAATGTAACTCGTGAAAAGCCCTTGCTAGCCTTCACCCTACCAGCACTGGTAGCATGTGATGTGTGTATGATGGACTGCAGGAGTTAGCTAGGGGATGGGAACTGGAAATAATGACTAATAATGACTAATCTGGGGGGAAAAATAAGAAAATAACTTTGGAACAGCTGCACGTAAGCCTGAGGTTGTTATGCCGAAAGGCATGTGGTGGCTAGAGGGGTATAAAGCCTCTGGCACTGGGATATGGAGCAGTGGAACTGTGTTCTCTGAAGTCTGGTATCTTTTGGAGATGATTTGGAGTCCTCCAACATCAGCGCGTGACCTCACTTGTAAGTGAATGCAGTCAGATCCTCACAGGAAGGTTCCAAAATCTAGTCTGATGTTTCTTGTTTTTGTTCTTGGGGTCAGACAAGGTCTGAAGGTTAGAGAAACAGCCAATGCGACCGGAGTGGTTAACGGTTTGATCCCCTGAACCGGCAGGACATGACTGAAGTGCCTTTGAGCAAGGCATCTATCCCCAGCAGCTTGGCCTCCAGCTCCAGGCATGTGCGTTCACTGTCACATTAGTGTGCATATGTGAAGGTGAAGGTCAAATTCCTATGTGTGCAATACAAGTGTTGATTGGTGGTTCTTCTTCTCCTTCTAGATTAGTACAGGCTGTTACTGCGGCAGTGGCGGTGGGGGGGGGTAAACTCACTAGTTTAACTGATCCTGTGGACGAGCAGATGTCCGACTAGACCTCAAACATGGTGTATGCACAGCAATAGCACATTGTATTGCTTGCTTGGCAATATTTTTTGCTTAGCAGTTGCTGATCACAGAGCCCATGACTGAGAGACCCCCCCCCCCAAAAAAAAGCATCTATTTTAAATGTGAGGATGCAAAGAAGTTTAGCTAAAGGCTTCTCAGTTACATCAGTGACCTCAGCTTTCAGTTCTACCCTGATAAAGGCCTTACATCAAGCATTTGTATACCCATGTGGTTTCTCTATGCCATATCTATTTCTGCTGACCTTGTTCTGGGACTATTTCTGAATGCTTTCTAGTTTCTGTGCAGCAGGGCAGTGTTGGCTTTCATTGTCTGTTAAAAATGATAAAAACACGCAAATCCCTCCCAGGGCTTGAAAGCCGTGCTTGATGCTGTTGCCGAGTTCATTTAGATGTTTAGGAGCCTAAAGGAGCCTCTCTGTATTTCTGCAGTTTTTTCGGGTGCTGTGTCAGCATCAGGCGTGGCCAAGCCAAGGAGAGTTCCCTCAGCTTTTTTATTTTTGGGGGGGGCAGGAAAAGAAAAGAGAGAGAGAGTGAAGGAGAGTGAGCGAGAGAGGGAGAGAGAGGGAAATCTCCTTGTTCTTCTCGCTAACCTCTTTGTCCTGGTTGCTAGGAGACGTGAGCTATGTGGCCAAGCACTGTGGCCGGTTCAGGATGGCGGGAATGGAGAATAAATGGGGGACACTGAGAAAGAAAGGAGAGAAAATGAGGGGCGGGGGGTGAAAGATGAGAAGTCAGGAGGGACTTTACAGTCTCTGTGTTGTGTGTTTGTCTCCATGTCTTGATAGTGTGGACAGTCCAGCCATTGTAGATGGGTGGCACTGTGGAATGGACACTGGCTGAACTTTGTATCCCGGGCCTGTGTGCTGTTTGTACCCTCCGGTTTTAGTGCGCCACTGTAAAAGAGCTTGTTTTCCCTCCCCTGAACGTTATGGCTCTTAAGAGACTTGTGCTTTACTTGTCCTCAGGTTTGTAAAAGAGCTAAGAGGCCTTTCTCATATATATATATATTTTTTTTTAGTCCTGCCGTTTCTGTAGTGAAGTTAGTATAACTGAATGCATGTTTGCTTTTGTGGCCTTTAGGATTTAAAGATTGTTGCTTTGTAGAACAAACAGAGAAAATATGGGCCAACCACCTTTTTATAAGGACCAGAATTACTTGGGGTTAAGCATTGGAAATTATCATATGGACAGTATATATAATATATATGGGTGGAGCTAGGCAGTATAACAATTGCTTTTCTTGATGGAATATCGAAGAGGGAGGCAATTTCACCAACTGACTTGTTGCAACGGTTTCATCCTATTGCAGTACCACGCTGGAAGTCTTTTAGAACCACCCATTCTTTCACTAATGTGTGTAAAGGCAACCTGCATGGCTAGGTGCTTGACATCTGTGGCAATGGGACCTGTGACTCTGCTGCTGCCAGTAAAAGAAGCCCCAAATTTGAAACCTTCAAGCTTGCAGCTGACCATTTGGACAAAGAAAAAGCCTTATGGAAGAAGGTTTCATGGTCTGACGAGACAAAGATGTGTAGTTGTTTGGCCCCAAAGAGGCATTCAACTATTAAGAACACTGTAATGACTGTTAAGCGTGGTGGTGGGAGCATTGTAAACAAGTCTTTCTTTTTTTTGTCACTAAATTATGAGTGTTCTTGTTGCAACTTGGGGGTAAAAGTGTTTCATTAAACAAATTGGACATCTCAGCAACCTGTACTGTGCTGATGCAAATTGTTTGAAACCATTAATATAAATTGTAACCAATAAAAACACTATGATGTTAAAAACTATTTAAATAAACAGTACATTGGTCAGTAAAGTTACTGATATGTAGGCTAATGCAATACACTTAGGTTGAGTTGCTGCAGCCAAAAGGATTTATTTAATGGCCTGAATGGATAAACTAGAAATTGGATGGGAATTTGTAAATACTGACCTTCCTTGATGAGAGCCTTGGAAATAGTGAGGTTAACACTTATTAACTCACACAAATTAAATCATACATGTGTTGTTTGTTTATTCTAATGGAGCGTTAACAAATACACTCTGACTGCTCTGATAAATGACTCAACTGAACATTTCCTAATGCCCAAAACCACACAGTACTGAATATGATCCGTATGATTTTCATATACTACCACAAAAAATCTGTGTGTGTGCTAAGCAAAAGGAATATTGGTATACAGTGTTAAATCAGTTTTGACCCCATACACACATTCCACCACTTCCCTATGCATGCGCACACACGCACATCCTTCTGCTGACACATGCTAAAGCAGATGAAAGCCAGCTGCTAGCAGGGACAAAGGGTGTGTTTCCAGCACATGGAGCACTGTTCTCTTTTGTGTGCCAGCAACAGAAACTGGTCATGAGGTTGGTTATCCTTTTCCACAGCCTATAGGCAGAAACCGACACCTCTCGACTTGGGCCTGTCTTCTCTCTAGCTTCCACTGTAAATATCAGCTTCTGTTCTCTTTCCAGCTTGTGTATCCACTCACTCTGCAGTGAAGCACCTGCAGGCCCGAGTTTGAGTAAGTGACCTAGGCAGTAGAGATGGTCATAGGGTCATTAAGGACAGTGGAGCTTCTGTGGTGTCTAGGAATTACGGGAGATTATGCTCAGGCCACCTGCAGTCAACTGTTGCGACAACTTGCAATGAGTCTTTTACACTGTGGAGGAATGTTGGTCTGCTTTTGGCAGAATTGTTTTATTCGGCTACACTGGAGGGTTTTCCAGCTTAAGGTGCCCCTTTTAAGAGCTTGTTATAACATCTTGATGGGAATCAGGTCAAGACTTTTGACTTGGCCACTCCAAAACCTCAGTTTTATTTTGAGCCATTGAGAGTTTGATTTGCTTCTGTGCATGGGATCATTGTCCTGCTGCATAGCCCAACTGCACTTGAGCTTTAGGGCACAAACAGATAGGTGGATATTCTCCTTTAGGGTTTTTGGATAGAGAGTAGGGTACCTTCAGTTAGGTTAGTTAAGTTTATGCCAGATGTAGCAGGACCAAAGTCTTCCAAAACGTTCCACCTCTAACTCTTCACAGAATATTATCCCAACGGCCTTTGTGGGCATCTAGACAGTTTTATGGGACACGCAAGACAGCAGTGGTTTGCACCTTGCAACTCTTCCCTGGATGCCATTTTTGCCTAGTGCGTTTGTAAATATCCTGGACAGTAGAGATGTTCAGGGGATCAGTTTAGGGCACCTGGCGTGTCTTTGACGTCTAGAAATACGGGGGATATAGGTTTACATTTTTCTGTACACAATTTGAGTATTCTGTTAAATCCATGACTCACTAAAAACATTATCTAGCTTTATGTGACTGTGCTGTGTGCTTCCAAGGAACACAAACACAATGCAAGCATGTTCAGATGGTTGAAAAGACGAGGAAGGTTTGTCCTAGGTCACACTAGGTTAGCGCGATAAGTTGCTTAGGCACTAGTGAGAGAAGGAGAGAGACCATGTTGAAGCTGTGCAAGTAGGACAAGCTTGGTGAACTTACACATCACTTTACACTGATTGGGGGGTGACACTGGAATGTACTTATATAATGTGTTTTACAATTGAATGAATGAGTGAACAAATTTAAAATATAGCAAAAAAATGTTGTAAACTTGTATTAGCCAGCTCACAGCTCCCATCCAGTCTGCAGGCAGCCTAACCCCAGTTCATAGCGCTGTTCTAACATACAGCTTTTATAGGTGGTTTATAGCCTCAGGAAAGGGAGAGCAGGTGTGTATTCATTAAACAGACACTTAACCTTTTGACATCTAGATCCTGGGAAATTGCGTCAAGATGTACATGCCTGACCCTGAAGTTTACTGACCTCTTCACCTCTATGCTGTCACACAATATGACCTGTACAAAGGACATTTATTGGTATATTGTATGGGTTTTTTTTTCTTACATGTTAAATTCAGCAGATAATTGTATTATTCATGCAAACAGTGAGGGGGTGGGGGTGGCCATCTTCATTTTGTGTTGCCATATCCTCTACCCTAAAATATTCAAGTTGGCCTAGTACTGTTGGGGCATTTAGTCCAGTCTATGAGCAAATACATACAATTGGTCCATCTGCCCAACTGCACTTGAGCTTGAGCTTTTTTCCCCCCAATGCTATCGGTCGAGAAGTGAGAAATACATTAGGCAGCAAGTGAACAGTCAGTTTCTGATGTTGCTGTGTTGGAAGCAGGACAAATGTACAAGCATAAGAATCTGAGCCACATTGATAAGGGTCAGATTGTGATTGCTACACTACTGGGTCAAAGAATCTCCAAAACCTCAGGCAGTGTGTCAGGTATTGTGGGGTGCTCCCAGTGTGCAGTGGTCTAAGGACAGACGACCTATGAAACACCGGGCCAGTGGAATGTGTCACCAAGGTCAGGGGTGCCAAAGAGTGCATGGGGAGTGAAGTCTAACCTGTCTGGTCTGATCCCATAGAAGAGCTACTGTAGCACAAACTACTGAAAAGTCAATGTTGGCGAAGTCTTGTGGAGTCTAGACCCCGATGTAGTTACACAACATTAGGCCATATGCACAATATTGACCAGAGTGTTCAGATACTGCTCCAGTGTTTGTGGTGTTTACTGGTTCTCCGTAAATGGTCTAAATCTCTTAATGCTAAAATGAGTTCTAGTGTGTTATGTGGGGTCTTTTTTTGCCTTCATGCTGTGATCTTCACCTTAGTCGTGGCATGGATTTACTGTTGTACCAGCAGGAAGGAACTGTTTTGCACTGTGACCATGAAAAATGCATGAGTGGCCAAGGTTCGAGCTCTCGAACCATGCTGATAACATGCTGTTCTTCCTGCAACCTCATTAACATGAACAGCCTCCTCATTTCTGTTCAGATCATGTCTCCGTCATGCTTAAAGATGATTCACAGCTAGAGCTGGGCAATTTCACAGTAGTTATTGAAAGATGAAATGGTGATGAGTTGCATCACAGTATGTCTCACAATGCTCTCGCTGTATAAGACATGTAGTGCCATAAGCAATTAAGCAACTAGAGGAACAGGGGAAGACTCTCAGTTGAGTCTTCTAGCTAAAATGTGGGCGGTCTGAATGGCCTGTGATATAAACCAAAATATATGTCTGTCTGATGAGAGAGGTCCTTCTTATTCATGGAGAGGACTCTCTGTGCTCTGAGAGTGTGTGAAAAACAGCGAGAAGCCACTCAGCACTCAGTCATGATGAGCCTAGTGGCTGAATACTGAGGCGTCAGGCCTGCAGGGAATAAGCAATTGGAGGTGCTCATTAGGCAGCTGTTCCTAATGTTGGATTTCAGGGAACAAAGCTTTCGCTCCAAATAACAGAGAAGTGATTGACCTTAAAGTGACTCTGCTGAGACTAATAAACCACAGGGGGTAGATTTTGTGATTTTTCCCATCTCCATTACTGTGTGTTCTGATTTCCTTTGTATTTTTGGTCTGCATGTTTGAGTGCTCCATAAAGCACCCCAAATAACCCTAATGGCAGCCTGATGCAGTAAGCTTTGTGGTTGAGATTATTTTAATGCATGTAATCCCAGTCTAAACTGTTCTGAGCTCATTAGATTGTCGTGTTAATATCTATGAATTATTCATTCTCTATCAGATGTTGCATTTTAAGTGCAGGGAGGGTGTATGCTAATGTAAAATGATGTGATTTTGAAGGGCTTTGTAGCAATGAACCCATTCAGACTTAAATTCAGGCCTTCTTGTTTATGCGTATCTTGGTGGTTTGAATGAGAAGTCAAGAGTACACACAGCATTTAGGACATTTGAGGACCTACAACGCATGTGCAAATATTTCTGAACACCCCTTCAAATGAATGCGTTCATCTACTTAAAGTTGCATTTCATTGTTGACACACATGTGCAACTCTCTGGAGAAGTTGAACATCAACCTCTTGGCACCATGCCTAATGCCAAGTGTGGGCTAGAGGGGTATAAAGCTTTTTAGCATTGAACTGTGGAGCAGTGGAATGATGTTCTCTGGAATGATGGATGGTGCTCCATCCAATACATTAAGGGATGAGCCAACATCCTTACTTCACTGACACTCATTGATCAGTGAAGGCAATCAAATCCACACAGCAATGCTTCAAAATCTAATGCAAAACCTTTCCTTGGCAGTAAAGACAGTCACTCCAGCAAAGCTGAATACACTCCTATGTTAATCCCCTTGATTTCAGAGGAAACATTGAATGAAAAGGTGTCCCAATACTTTTGTCCAGTTAAATATGATATCAGGGTTTTCAGTATTTGGTGTGTCTGCCTTTTCTGCCTTTCCCTTCCAAACCTTCTCACCCCCCCCCCCTTTTAGAAATCTGCGAAAAGTTTTTCAGTCCCTCCCAAATGCATTTAATGATGTTGAGGTCTGTACGTACACTGTTCAGAGAATACTAGTAGCTTCAGCAGTTTATCCATTTGCTTTTCTCAGTGAGCGCTTCGAGGTCAGTTCCACGTCCTCTTTAGACCCACAGTGTTGTCTTCTGACAGTGGACGTATTAACAGAAACACCTGTGGATTCTTTCGGATCTGAAGCGAATGTGGAACTTTCTCCTCTTTCTCAAACATCAATACTTTAAGCGCTGTTGATCCCCCCCTTATTTTCCCTCGACTGACCCTTTCCTCCAAGTGGATTATTTTTCATCTAACCTCAGTGGTGTATCTTCTGTGTAGTATTATAAAGTATTGTGGCACTGTGACTCTGTTCTGTTTGAATGGGAAGTGGGCCATTGTTGCATCTTCTTGCTTTTAGCCAAACCAGGGTGGCTGGGGAACCTAAGGCATACATTTTCAGGAAACAACTTCATTATTACCTCACAGACCAGCGTCAGTGGGAATTTCAGGGGGGAAAGCTAAGTGACCATATCCTGCTGTGGCCACTCGTCATGCCATCCTGTCGTAGTCCCTTTCAGCTCTTTACTGTTTACGCCGCCACAGTTGCTGACCGCGCAGAGAGGAAGCGTACCCTTCTATTGCCCACTTCCTGTCCACAGCATATTACTGAATTCATGGTCATTGTCTTCCGTTTCTATAAGGATATGGATGTGTCAGTTGCGGAAGACTGTGCGAGAATATTTCCATCTTTTAGTGCCAACATCTTCGGTACAGACAAACAAGCCCCCAACCCCTCCCCAAAACCCCCGATTGCTGTACCCTAGAACTGTCGCAGAGCCAAAATACAGTCAATGCAAAACACCCAAGAGACATTGGCCTTCTTTGGACCTTTTTAGCACCACAGGAGTGGGGACAGGGTCTTTAATCGTCCGATAGCTTAAATGCTTAGCTCTATTCTGCATGCAGAAGCAGAACCTTCCCTTATCTCAGACTTCAAATTAAGGGAGCTGAAATTGCAGCGGTGTGAAATTGACCCTAAAACAACAAGGGCCAGGTCCGCTGTGACTAATTATGTAAAGTTTACTCCAGAGGGAAGGGAACTGCTCATTGAGACACGGCCAAATGCTATCTGCCTTCTTGCTACTCTCCAACTTTCCCCTACTAAGATGAGTTTCCCACTGTAAACGAAACGAAATTCAAGCAGGGATTGCCATCTGCAGATGCTTTCCTAATGCTTTAAAGCAACGTTATGCAAGACTTGTTTTTGTATTTATATATATATTTTTTGGTTTGTTGTTGCTGCTTCGGGGCTCCCCCTACAGTCGAGAACTGATTACGCACTTTTAGCCACCCTTAAGAAATACGCTTTACACATGCATTTGTTGACAAGTTACAAGATACAGAACCAACATCTGAAGATTTGATCTGATTGATTCAGGTTACGCAAAGTTACACATTTATCGCAAGTGTTTTCCTGCCCTGCTGCACCAGAATTACATCATGCTGTTTCAACAATACATCAGAGTTCCAACAATAGGGACGCTCTACGCTCCGTTACAAGTGAGTGGAGCCTCATGATTCTGAAGCTGTTCTGTTTAGGTCAAATGCTACATAATGTTGCTCTAATGACTCATAACTACACTTTACACAACAGTGGAAGTCCAAACGAATTGCTTGGGCCTAAAAAAACTCCCATTATTGTCCACTCCATCCCTATTGGCAATATGGCTACGTCCTTAGAGGAAGGTTTGTAAATGGTTCTTGGCTTAAGCATATGGCATCACTTTTCTTCAAAGGCACCTTTATTATAGCAGTGGGGTTGATTTGTGGTTATTTGAATTGTGTAATGTTGCCTGAGCCTTGGTAGTCTTTGAATGGCGTATTTCTTCAGGTTTGAGGATGTTGGTCACATTTTATCAGAGAAATGTGCCAACGTTGATGTTTACAATCACAATCTGAAGGATAATGTGAACAGCTGAGGTCTTTCATGATTTTATTATTTTAATAAAACCTGGTACAATGACTAAATACTACTAGGAATTATGATCTTAATGATCTTCAGCCTAACATCTAGAAAAAAGTGTTCTGCACAGGCACATTTCAGTGTTCCAAGGTACAAACTATGTTAAAGTACCCTCAGAGTTATGACTGGGTACTTAAGTTCCAGCCAACTGTACTTCTTGCTTTCCCAGTGTACATGTACCTTTTCTTAACGTATGCAACATGGCATGTTTATTCCTTATCTAAAGATGCTAAAGACATACCCATGAGGGCACCATCTTGATGGGTTAATGCCCCAGCTTGATACCTTTTTCAGGAGTGGGTGAAGACTGGGATTCAGTGAACTTGCCGCATCTCTCTGGGTTAGGTTTGATTGCATTCTGATGGCTATTGACTGCATTTCCATGGGTTTCATCAGTGCAAACAGTTACAAGCCTCGACGCATCGTGACTGAGCCTTTTTGAGCAAGGCAGGCCGGCAGACTCTAAGAAAGAGCACCAGAAAGAGCTATTGATGATCGGTTTGTGGGTTTAATACAAGCTGCCACCGTAAGGCCCTTGAGCACGGCCCTTCATGCTCCCTGCTCCCCGGGCGCCGCAGTAGGTGTCACTGTGTGTATGTGTGTTTGCTGACTAGTGTATGTGTGTGTCTGCACGAATAGGTTAAAGGCAGAGGCCAAACCCAACTGGTGAATATTGATGTCGTGTCTAGTCTTGAGTGGCAATAGCAGCAAGCCAGGGAAACATCCCAGCCACAACGCAGGGTGACTCCAGTGGCAGGCTTGGAAAAAACATCCAAGCTGCAACCTCGATTCCTGTGTAGACTCACTAAGGTGAGAAATAACTTTTATAAACGAGATGTTCTTGTGAGTTTGCAGACACATTTGTTTCCTGTGGTTTTGTTTTGGTTGCCTCCCTACAAGTCCCGCTAAAACAGTGGCTGGTGGGTCATTTTGCATGTTACTCAAATGACCTTACTCGTCAAATTAACTGGTCCCAGTCTGGACCCAAAAGGCACCTTATTCTGTTATGCTAAGCTGAAGATGAAGACTGGTTTTGCGAGACTGATAGTCATGGAACTTTATGTATGTCCAGATTTGCGACCACCATTTAATATGAGCTGCTGTGGGTTCTTGGGCTCCATTTCTATGCCCATCCTTGAGAATTCATTCCTCCTCAGAAGTTAGTATGTCCGACAGCTCTGGTATTTGACATGGTGCCATTATGAACCATAAACAGTGACATGTTTAGTTCTGGGATGTGTTACGAAGTACATGAGGAAGCAATCTGTAACTTGTAGGCTGCAACATTTTTCATTAGCATTTCTTCCATTTTAACAAGCGGTGCCGGTCTAGTCGGGCCTGGCAGCACGGCCTCCGAGGATCCGATTGTTGATGTGGTTGCGGGGACAGTGGTTGTGTTTGGATGGTGAAGCTGCTGACCAGGCTGTGGCTCCTCACTCTCTCTTTTTCTGTCTGTCTCTCTCTTTGTGTGGCCCAGGATGTCTGCTCTACTGTTGTGGCTTTTGTGTTTTTATGAAAAGCTCAGTCTTGGGAACCATCTGGAAAGGTCAGAGCTTCCAGTCCTGTCATAAAACCTGCATTTTCTCTCATGCTCTGAAGTTAGGACTCCTCTCTGCTTGTGGCACTTGCCGAGGGAAATGAGTCAGAGTAAAGATCAAGGTGTTCTGATCTAAAGCTACCAAATCCACGAGTCCACATAAACCCAGCAGTGTTTCTGCTCGAAGATAAAATGCTCACGCTGCTGCTGTTTCTTTTTTTTTTTTTTTTTTTTTTTTTAAGGAGTTTCGACAACCGTCCCTTCAGTGTCCGTGATTTTGTTGGAGAACCCAGCTGTCTGATGTTGGCCTATAGCTGGCGTTACAGCTTGAGTACAGTTTTGTCTCTGTTTTATTGAACAGATGGGTTATGCGAAGCGGCAGTAAAAACATTTTCCGCGCTGGTCACTGGAGACGCTTTAGCCTCTCCCTCGCTCAGCTGATGCGGAGTTATATGAGGCCTGGGCTTCAGCCATGTTCTGCAAATCTGTTCTGCAAGTCTTCCATGAACCTGTCTGTGCAGAGGCCAGAGCAACACTCGAGGAATGTTCGTGTCACGGCCTTACCAGGATGTACAGTGCTAGACTGACTCATTGTCATTTGAGGGGATTGGTCTGACTGAGCAGGGAATCCTGCAGATATCATTTATCATGCAGTTTCTGAAAGAGCAGAATGTTTTGCTGCAGTGGAAGGGTGACGTTGGCAAGGTAAAGTCTTTTCTCCTCTGGCCGACAGCACAAATAGCTAGCAGAACAGACTGATGTATACGAATAATGAAAAACGAATGAAGACTAATAATTAGACAGAATCGTTCCAATAAAACCAATGACTAATGTTGGAAGCTTATCAGAGAATTCAATCCATAATAGATCCATGATGATCCACCAAACCAGAAGATGCAAGCTGGTGTCCATCTCTTAGTCTGGCTAAGTTTCAGGAAGGCCCAAAAAAGACTAGTCTTGGATCAATTAAAAGGTCCCAGTTTTAAAAGTGAACGCAGTAGAACAAGATCATAATAATCCGATTGGTCTGATTAGAGTTGGGCCTGAATTTTCCTCAGTCCAATTGAATTACGTTGATTGGAGTTAAACACTGAGCTAAATTGAATTTGGATGTGCTGGAAATTTTTGGCAGGTTGGACGTTTTTCTAAAGAATGGCGACGTCTTACTCTGGCTCATTCTTCACACGGCTTAAAGCGCGGTCCCTGCAGACGGCAGCTGCCATCCAGTCATCACCACCAGCTTGACGTTTCATCCAGGACCAGGGCCCGCAGGAGACGAGCTGAGATAACGTTCTTTAAAGCGCCCCTGCTGACTCTCGCACATCAGCACTCTCAGCATTCCCTTCTCTCTCCCTGTCCCTCAGGACAGAGCCAAGTTTGCTATGCACAGAGACAGAGTTTGGCATTACAGGGCAAGTTCAAACAAACAATGCTAATGCAGTTAGCACTGAAAGAAGGCTAATGGGACTGGTTAGCTTCAAGGTCGTGGGTTGCTTGATGGTTTGGTTGAAATGTCCTTTTAAGGGCCATTGTGGTGTTTTCTGAGTGCTGAGTAATGATATTATCGAATTTGCCCTTTGGCGGTGTTATCTGTCAGTTGTGAAGTTTTAGCATTCCACTGTGAAGAATTCTCTCGTGTTGCAGGCCTGCTGCTTTATTTGATTTCCTGTGCTGTTGGCCTGTGAGTCAGAGTATGTATTCCGGGGGCTAGGACGGCACCATTGTGTCGGCGGGCCGGGAGCAGGAAGCAGGGGACAGTGGTGTAGAAGAATGACGGGGAATTCTGCCTCCAGAAAGCACAAGAGCAGGGAAAATCCTGGGCCAGCCAATACTGACGACTTATTTTTAGCTCCTGTCACTTCTTTGCTGTCTGTCCTCTAGCCTCTTGGGAATCTCGAGTGCCAAAACAACAACGTCCTCTTTTCATTGTTGCTGGACACTTGAGAATAAACCCCTTCGTAGCAACACACATGCTCAAACACTCTTGATTACCATGGTAAGACTTTGGACCAGCCCTATTAGTTATAAATAATTCATTCAGCTTATTAACCATTAAACACATTAAACATTCAATTTCATATTAGTTGTTGTACGAATGGGAGCTAGGAGAAAATATACAGCAAGTTTTTGTAGTTAGATTTTTATGCTATGAAATTTGTTACATAATACAAACTGATATAAAATAGGAGAGCAGTATTATTAATAATCCCCGCCCCTTCTTTTCTATATTGCCCAGGCCTAAAGTCTACAGACAAACCATTTTTCCCCCCTGAATGTTCAGTTCATGTCCCTGCGGACCCTGATTTTGGAGAAAATGTCACTGTGATTTTATTTATTTATTTATTACGTTTTCTAAGCCTATGTGTATAAGTTATCGGCAGGTACAGTATGTACAGTGGGGGGGGGGGAAGTATTTAGTCAGTCACCAATTGTGCAAGTTCTTCCACTTAAAAAGATGAGAGAGGCCTGTAATTGACATCATAGGTAGACCTCAACTATGAGAGACAAAATGAGAAAAAAGTATTTTAAGAAAATAAGTATTTGATCAATAACAAAAGTTCATCTCAATACTTTGTTATATATCCTTTGTTGGCAATGACAGAGGTCAAACGTTTTCTGTAAGTCTTTACAAGGTTGGCACACACCGTTGCTGGTATGTTGGCCCATTCCTCCATGCAGATCTCCTCTAGAGCAGTGATGTTTTGGGGCTGTCGGCGGGCAACACGGACTTTCAACTCCCTCCAAAGGTTTTCTATGGGGTTGAGATCTGGAGACTGGCTAGGCCACTCCAGGACCTTGAAATGCTTCTTATGAAGCCACTCCTTGCCCTGGCAGTGTGCTTGGGATCATTGTCATGCTGAAAGACCCAGCCACGTTTCATCTTCAATGCCCTTGCTGATGGAAGGAGGTTTGCACTCAAAATCTCACAATACATGGCCCCATTCATTCTTTCATGTACACGGACCAGTCGTCCTAGTCCCAAAGCATGATGTTGCCTCCCTCATGCTTCACAGTTGGTATGGTGTTCTTTGGATGCAACTCAGCATTCACTCTCCTCCAAACACGAGTTGTGTTTGTACCAAACAGTTGTACTTTGGTTTCATCGGACCATAAGACATTCTCCCAATACTCTTCCAGAACATCCAAATGCTCTCTAGCAAACTTTAGACGCGCCCGGATATGTACTGGCTTAAGCAGGGGAACACGTCTGGCACTGCAAGATCTGAGTCCCTGGCGGCGTAGTGTGTTACTGACGGTAGCCTTTGTAACGTTGGTCCCAGCTTTCTGCAGGTCATTCACTAGGTCCCCCCGTGTGGTTCAGGGATTTTTGCTCACCGTTCTTGTGATCATTTTGACCCCACGGGCTGAGATCTTGCGTGGAGCCCCTGATTAAGGGAGATTAGCAGTGGTCTTGTAGGTCTCCCATTTTCTGATTATTGCTCCCACAGTAGATTTCTTCACACCAAGCTGCTTGCCTATTGCAGATTCAGTCTTTCCAGCCTGGTGCAGGTCTACAATTTTGTTTCTGGTGGCCTTCGACAGCTCTTTGGTCTTCACCATAGTGGAGTTTGGAGTGTGACTGTTTGAGGTTGTGGGCAGGTGTCTTTTACACTGTTAACGAGTTCAAACAGGTGCCATTAATACAGGTAATGAGTGGAGGACAGAGAAGCCTCTTAAAGAAGAAGTTACAGGTCTGTGACGGCCAGAAATCTTGCTTGTTTGTAGGCGACCAAATACTTATTTTCCACCATTATTTGCAAATAAATTATTAAAAAATCAGACAATGTGATTTTCAGAATTTTTTTTCTCATTTTGTCTCTCATAGTTGAGGTCTACCTATGATGTCAATTACAGGCCTCTCTCATTTTTTTAAGTTGGAGAACTTGCACAATTGGTGACTGACTAAATACTTTTTTCCCCCACTGTACATCAGATATGACCATCAGCCCAAATGCACATGACCACGTGGAATCTACTGCATTTTGACTTTGATTTTAAGGCAACACAGCAGTCAAAAATATCATTTTATCATGTACTGTTCAAATTTGAGGTTTTGGGATGTACTTTTACTACTGGGAAGAAAATGTCTCAAATACTAATACATTTTTACTAAAGGATTTAGGATTTTTCCTAAACTCTTGAGACATGCTCATGTCAGTTAATTGAATAGTGGTCGTAATCACTGGTGTCTTATCAGTATCTTATAGTATCTTATCTTATTTATTTTGTATCTGCAACCAATTGTGAAAGAAACTAGGGGTGTTTCCGATAGGACATTTCTAATGCATATAAAAAATTTTTATTAAAAAAAAAAAAAAAAAAGAAAGAAATAAAAAAAATCTTGAAGGTTCTGAAGTGACCCTATTATTAATAAATCATTTTTCTTGACAACCAGGCCTGTAATTATGTATTAGCACTCTGGGGAAGCAGTGTTGGTTCTGTTATGGGATTACGTGTTCTTTTGGCTCTACAAGTGGCAAAATACGGCCTTGTTACTTATGTCCTGTGACAAGTTCACGTGTTGCAAGAAAAGACAGGGGGGGGGGGGCCTTAGTGTCTGCCAACTTACTGCCGAGTTGATTCATATTTGTTTTGTTTGTATTGGAAAGAATTTACACACGGGGAATTGAGCATGCCCGAAACGTGCTTTTGATTCCGCCACGTTGTGAGTCACACGTTGCCTTCTGGCCCAGGTTCCTCTGAGTGATCCCTCTGCTGATGAGAGCAGCCATGCCAAAGCCCCATATTGGAGACCTGGGACTTGCCCCATTGTTCTTTTAGGAATTGGGCCTACAGCTTACTAAATGGTTAGAGGATTGCGTTTCAGTAAGACTCCGAGACCTGCTTCAAAGGTGAAGCCCAAGCTCTTGAAATGCCTCGACGGGTACCCCACATCTGCTGGTCCTAACTGAGGAGTGATGTAGATGATGTTGAGCTGGATCTGCTGCAGCTGCAGCGTTTGTGTTCGATCACCACAACAAAGGCTATTGAGGAGTTGTGCGTTACGTCATGGTGGCACTGCAGCTCGGAGACACTGCTGGTCTTTACTCTCACTATGTTGATTGGGCTGTTCTCTGTGCAGCTCATTGGCTCACTTTGCCTTCTTCTCCTCCAAACTTCCACTTCTCATTATAAGCTATGTTCATGCTAACAAGCTGGATTTTATACCTTAAATCTTTAATTGTCTTGGCTCTGATTTTTTTTTTCTCAGGGCTGTGTGGACATGTCTAAGTAGGTCCTACGCTTGTGCCTAGTGCTGTTGGAGGTCAAAGAAGGTTAAGTCGGTCCACTCGGTGCAGTTTCCAGTCACTCTAGACCAAGCTCTGAGCTCTATAACATTGGAGAGACCGGAACACTGAAAAGGTCGAAAGGTTTGAAGTGTTTGTAGCGGCTCGATGATTCTACTGCCACACACATCCCCACATCGAGTGGACGGGCGGAGGGTTTGCTCACTTACGACGCACTATTGTCGACCCTCCTCCGTTTGCAGTGTAACCAGCCAGCAAGCCAGCTGATGAGCTTTTTTTGTTGAGTAGTGGGACTTTATCCATAAATAAAAGCCATGATTGCTCTTTTGAGGCCTTTCTGCGATTTTCAGTGATGTTAAGACCTGTTGAGACTGCGAGTGCGATATTTGTGCAGGTGCCGCTGCACAGTAGAGTAGTGCACCACTACTTCAGAGTCTGCCAAACGTTCTGAAGGTCTTTAGCTCTCAAACTAAGGTTTTGACTTGCCTACCTAGCAATCCTCCGAGCGGTTCTCTCTAAAGGTTTTCTCCATCTCGACCACCACCTCGTGCTGGGTGGTATGGCGGGTTCATCATAATACAGATATGCAACAAAAACGTGCAGAACAAAAGGTAGCTCTGCATAATTTAGAGGCATCACAAACAGCTCAAAGCTCATTGCGGTTTTTCTAGCGACTGTATGGTAGCACACAAACCCTCCTGCTGGACCCCTGGCTGTTTCAGTGTCAGTCAGCTTCTAGCAATAAGCTTTGATAGCTGAGGGGAGGCAGACGTTGGAAGTCCTGTAAGGTCTTTAGGAGAGGTCGTCAACCAGCAAAGTCTTTGAGACACATCTGCTACAGTCATGCAGTAAATTACGAAATCACTTGCTCTTCGCTATCTGTCTCTAATGTTTTTGTTGGTAAATAGACAAGACCACCATATTCACCATAATTGTGTTGGACACAGATGGAATTTGGCCTCTACTGCCTTTATCCCATCCAGCAGTAAACACACATTCACACTAGTGAACAAACAGACACAGTGACCGTGAGCACAAATGCCAGGAGTGGTGGGCAGCCATCACTTTGGCACCCAGGGAGCAGGGAGGGTTAACCCCTTAATGCAGAAAAGATTATTACACACTAAGGCATTTTACTCAGTAACTCCCGGGACTTCTGTACAAACTGGTGGGGCAGTAACCCTTTCGGCCCGCCAGCTTGCCACAGACTGTTTTAAGGGATTCAGGGCCTTGCTCAAGGTCCCAACAGTAGCGGCTTGCAGAGGAAAAACATATATTGAGCCCAGTCATGTATGCATAAAGTGAAGTAAGCCACCTATAAAGACAAGTCTCCTATTTCTACAATGATTCTATTTTACTGGCAAAAAAATAAATTATATAATAATATATAAAGAATATTAGAATATTAAAGAATATACCCTCATATACCATAAAAGCAACAATCTTAAAAAGCATGATACACATTTTGTAATTGATACAATGATACAATATTTTGCATTCCACTGTAGGTGCACAGTGTACTGTAATAGTTTACAGAGCAGGGCATAACCCACCTTTTGTATTGTGGTGTTTGAGCCAAATGAGCATTCCAGCAGAAGCACTAGAAAAATCGAATAAATATTATTACTATGATTTAACATACAGTTAATCAACTCAATAGATGGGAGGACATGATGTTCTCCCAGTGTTTCTCTTGGGAGGTTTAGTTGAAACGGCAACGGTGGAAGCGGCACTTTAGCCTGGCTAGCTCTATGCATGTTAGAACGGGCTATTTTCCAGTCATCAAGAGGGATACTAAAGTATTATTGGAGTCAGTAATCAAACAAAACACTGATGGAGGGACAAATTAAGCAGATTCTGTCTGGACCTGTTTGTCTATGCAAGGCAACCGTATTCACCAATTTTGTGTTGGACACAGATGGATTTGGCCTTTGTCTTTAATCCATCTGTGCAGTGAACACACACGTACACACTAGTGACCAAACACACTCGCACAGTGACCATTAGCACACATGCCCGGAGCGGTGGGCAACATCGCAGGGAGGATAGAGGGCCTTGCTCAAGGGCCTTAATCTTGCCGACCCCGGGTATCGAACCCACAACCAACCTTCAGTTGAACCACCATAAGACCACTCCACATGCAGTCTCTGAGCAGATGTCATGGGTGGGTGGACCATTCTCAGGACACCGGTGACACTGGAAGGTGATGACGCAGAGTTGAGGTGTACCGAATGACCAGTCAGTGGACATCAACACAGTGTGATCCACCCATACCATGTAGACTTGTTAACGCAGCTGAGTCCAGGGCTGCAGTCAGGAATCATAATCCGACAAAGTGCACTATAATTGGCCAGTTACTGTAGGTGCATGGTTTCAGGTTGCATCCTTTTCATTGCATTGAATTGGATTTGCACTTTCCCCCCCTTCAATGTCGATGCCGATACCCAGCAGTGTCTGTATGCCATCTCTAACTGTGCACACAGAGCAGCTCCCAGCGTTTCCTCAGGCGGCGATATTCACTGCCTCCTCCGTGACACAAGCCCTAAGCAAGAATTTACCACGTATCAAAGTCCATCAGCCTCTGTTTTCACTGAAATCCATTAAACCTCCAAGCGCCTGCTGCTCTCTTTCCTTGTGCTGAGCCAAAGAAGTTGGATTAGTTGGATTTTTTTTTTCTTTTTTTTTGGCTAGGGGGATGCTACAAAGTCTCTGTTTTAAGGGTTGAATAGAGGCTGGCGGATTTGAGCTCATATGAGCTGTAGCATCCAGTCCAAATCTCAAACCTCAGTGCTTCTGCCAGTATGCAGACCTGGAGAGCCTGTAAGAGGCCTGGAGAACAGGCGCTTTTGTGGTACACGGAGATGCCAGTCTCCCATGTGAAATAATGCAATGCGTTTGTTGTATTAGGGATGTGACCTCAACATATCGATGAATCGAAGTATTGCAATGTTACATTTTGGATATGAACTATTAAAGAAAAACATTGATACCGGGGTGTTGAGTATCGATACAGTATTGCAAAGATTGGTGTCAGACAGGGGTCTTCATATCCCACTGTTCTAATTCCTTGTTATATTATTCCTTATGCGTTTGATGGTAGGTTTTTAAAAATATAACTGTAAAAAATTGCAGTTTATCATCTTGCTAGTGTACATTAGACCTATAGTGAACATTGCTGTCAATTAGTGGAAGTGAACTAACAAGGGAGATGTTCATGAAAGTAGACAAGTGATAAAAAGCATAAGAAAAAAGCATATTTTGTAAGAATAAAGGAAATCACTAGGCCTCAGTGACGCCAGCACACAGCAGTTGCCAGCAGCGCTACCCCCCCCCGACTCTCAGATCTGTGACCAGCTGAACTTTAGCTCCGTCAGTGCTAATGAGTAGAACCCTGGGAGGTTGAACTGGTTGT
The DNA here is from genome assembly GCF_030463535.1 of Salminus brasiliensis. Taxonomy (NCBI): domain Eukaryota; kingdom Metazoa; phylum Chordata; class Actinopteri; order Characiformes; family Bryconidae; genus Salminus; species Salminus brasiliensis. The sequence goes on from NC_132895.1 coordinate 25,143,305, forward strand.
AGGCTGCCACGGTCAGAGGGCAGATGCTTCCGGGAGCATGGTAAAGTTAGGAGCAGCAGTTAACCCTGATGAAGCACTTCCTCTAAGCATTATGCAGAGCAGTTGCAAAGTAATCTCAAATGGCTTCTGTGGGTTCTGGACACTGTTATGTACGAAAATATACACAAGAGACATATGACGTAATATCCTCTTCTCCAGAGCGGCTTACAGAAGTGCTTCACTGTTTACTCAGAAAATACCCTGAGCTACCCTGTATAGACTAGGGTCCAAAAGATACCTAAGCTTAGATGCTACTAAATACAAAAGTCTGTAGTATGGAGACCATGACGAGACCTACTCTTGAAACAGCTGGGTTATGGATGGTTGTCTTCTGTGGATCTTAAAGGTCTTAAAGCGTACTTGAAGATAGAAGAACCTACTAGAACCTGTTAGTTTTTCATTGTTTTGCCCGTTTGTAGATTTGGTTCTTCAGTAAGGATGAAATCATTATGCCTGTAATGGTAAATTACTTAGACATGCCAAGCATCATATTTGAAACTATATTTTATGAGCCTTTGTTTTATTTATGTATTTGCTTTTTATTAAAACGCCCTGTGCAAGGTCATTGTGATTATATTAAGAATGATATAATAATGATTGGATTGTTACATTTATTAAATATATACCTATTTTGAGTTAAGTTAAATCATTATATTATTAATTACATTGTAATATGATTATTTTAGGGAAATAAAATCAGGTACAGTAGTTAGAGATTACTTGTGTTGTGTTAAAGAAAAAACCCTGCCGTCTCTGATACAAAGTAAAAGTCCTATATGCAAAGTTTAATCTCTTGGTTGTATGCATTTTTTATTTGTTTATTTATGCAAGGTCAAATAAACATTCCAGTTTAAAATGATTCAAATTGACAGGCTTTAATTGTATAGGCTTTAGTTCCCATAAAGCTACTGTGTGACAGTCAGTTGTTTTAAAAAGAGAAAAATAAAAATTAGTATTAATATTTGATTCAATAAAGGACTGCCACTCGCCTTGTTGCATTAACACTGGCAAATTTGCTGTATAATGAGACAGCAGCTGGGAGGTGAGTGGAGTGTGGTGTATGGTGTTTTGCAGTGGGGATAATTGGTGCTGGTTGTTTGCAAACAGTGCTGTCTCATAAATATAATTAACAGACTGAAGGTTCTTCATCATGCATTGTCACACATGCTCTGTGCGCAATCTTGCGTTGCTGTGCCCCATTGTTTTAATGCCCTTACTCAGCTTCATTTCTTCTAGTAAACCAAGTGCAACCCTACTACAGTAAGGAGACAGTTGTACATTTGATCTCGCCTCAGTGTCTTTATAGAAACCCCCACCAGACAATCCTGCGCAGTTCAAAGCAGACGTGTAGAAATCTCTTTATCTTCCTCCCACTTTCCTTCCTGAGCCTGTCTTAGCTCTCTCTTTTTTTTTTTTTTTTTTTTTTATTTATTTTTTTTATTTACATCAGATTTATCTAGGGCATCCAGTGAAAACCTTTGAGCTTTATACGACTGCATCCAACTCCTCATGCATGAATGGTGGGGGGTTTCTAGGGTGCCTCCGGCCAACATTATGAAAATGGGTGACCTGACCGACAGGTTATCCTTTAATCGGTCAGCCTGCTGGCCAAGGCAAAAGTCCCATGGCACCAAGACACACAATGCTACTCCGAAAAAAGAAGAAAGGTCTATCAAATGTTAGGCCTGCTTGATTAGGATGCATGCATTGGTTCCACACAAACAGAAAGTTACATCAACACGGTCAGTAGACGAACACTTTGCACAGTTGCTTGGTGCTTTTTCTAGCTGTTCTTCATTCTCTTTCTCAGAGACGTTTTCAGAAATCATAGACCGCTTTCTGTTGCTGTTGCTGCCGTTTAAGTGTGAGATGTAAAGACGAACTGAAACCTGTGTGGTTATAACACCAGCGCAGACGTGTCTGCATATGTGCGCTTCTCAGAGCCGAGCAGTTCTGTTTTAACACTTCTTTTCACCTGTTTTGCAGATTTATCTACGGCTCAGAGGAAGTTCTCCGAATCGCTGAACGAATTCAAGTTCCAGTGCATAGGGGACGCAGAGACGGATGATGAAATGTGCATTGGTGAGAAATCAACACTGCAACACTGCTCGTTTAAACCTGTTCAGGTTCGGTGGCATAATTGTGCCAGTTAACGTGTTGCTGCTGAATGTGGGGAATATAATACCCTGATAATGATGATGCCTCTTTTAAGCTGAAGTATAACAGCTTTAATCAGGCGGTTGACTCTTGCCTAAAGCAAGACAATGGGCAGTTTTACAGCTCTTAGTTCACATGAGTAGTCATTTCATGAAGTGCACTAATCTTGTTACTGGACTTACTGGCCAATCGCTGGGGATATTGATGAGCTTTTATAGGTTTATGGACTATGAAGTGAAGTGTCTAAATGTCAAGCATCTGTAACCTTGTCGTATTGGATCAGAGTCATGGGGTAGTAGAGGCAGTTTTTCTCACTGACTGATGGACTTGGGCAAGGACTGCCTCCTGTTTGCAATGCTTTTCATCGTTGGCACTGTTCTTGTGGACCAGAACTGCTTATATACATCTTTATCAACATGTACACTCATATATACATGCACATATACATACTTGCATGCATCCATATACTTTCATATACTTACACAAATACAAACGGATACATACACAGTCTCTATTTTTCCTTCAGTTTGTATTATCTTTCAGTTCATAGTCTATTGCAGTGTGGATGCCATATCGATAAAGTAGTGGTGAAACTTTACCCATAGATCCCCAATGCTTCTCTCCCACGTTTCCTACATTACTAAGTGGTGAACTACATAAATTAACGGACCTAGAATAGACATGCACTGAAACGTGCCTAAAGGTTAATAAGATATAAAGAGCACCTTCAAAAAGAGTGTAAAAGAAGGACAGATGTGGTTAGCCCTCAGTATAATGTAGAACGTATTGAACAAAGGTTTGCTCAATTTTCTTTGGTGCTTGTTTATTTTATTTAAACGCTGGCATCTCTACCATTTAGCATCACTCTGTCCCAAACCCCCCATTTGTTGAAAGGCCATTGATTCAATACATTTGGTAAGTCAGTACTATCTATTTTTTAAACTGCATTGCTGTCATGGCACCAGCATCCCCATGTCCTAATTTTCTCACATGCCTGTAGGTTGCTGCAGGTTCAGACCTTAATCTAACACACATGGGATTCTGGCTTGGGTTTGCACCAAACCGTGCGTAACGGTGGAACTGCGGGAAACTTGCACGTATAGTCATCCTCATGAACATGTTGGATATTGGCATGGGCCCACAATTTCTAGATCTGTGCATCCCTTGCAGTTCTATGGCTCAAATTGATCCATGCACAGCTTGTTTTAATCATGCTTCAGCCCTTCGACAGTGGTTAGAACACGTGCCTGATGCACAGTGTCTGGTATAACATACATACATTAACAGTTACATACAGTAAGCTGTTAAATGCTGAAAGCTCAGCCACCCAAATAATATCTGCTCTGTCGATGGGGCTGCAGTCAGTAATTATGAACAAGCTGCACCTCTGTGGTTGATGTGACTGACTGAATGGCCAGTGTGCTTAGTCTGTCAACTTGGAATTTCATTTTTTCCCCACAAAGTTATTTATAGAAGAGTTATGTCCAATTCTGAATGGATCAGTTAGGTTTTCTTTTTTGGCTCTGTGGGTTCTTAGTCGCATCGTTTTGATAATGAAAGACACAGCAGGCACAGAGGCTTCTCCCCTTGGGTGTCTTTACTTACACTGAGAAAGAGAGAGAGAGGCTTTTTACTGGCATTAGATGATAGGGTTCAGAGAGTATGAGCTCCTTTTGAGGCCCATGTGTGCATCAGTGTGCATTGGCAAGGGTATTAGACTGATCCTCTATCAGTTTCTTTATGCTACACATATTGGCAAGCATGCCCAATTCCTTTTGCCGAAAAATAGGCGTTACACTTGGGGTTGCCTGCATATTTGTGTAATTTCACTTTTATGATTTGAGCATCAAAGGCTTAGGTGTCCAAAAGTGGGGGGATTTTTGTGGTTCTCTGTAACTTATGACTTCTGTCATGGAACATTTCTAAAAACCCAAGCTGGCTAAAGCTGTAGTGCCTGTAAGCAGTGACTTGCGTAGACACCCTGTTCCAGTAGACCACATTTTACTGTTGGGTGCACTCTGTGGTTGAGCAAGCTAAATGTGAAGGTAATTCAGGCCACATTCGTGCTTATCTCACTACCAGTCTGTAGGTGGAAGGCATCTGGAACCTTGTGATATGCGCAAGCATCTAAATGAGCTCGTATTTGTGAATTTAAACAATAAGGTAGTGGTACAGGTTTGTAGGATTGTATTTATTTATTATTTATATATATATATTTAAAATCTCAGCCTAGTGTAGTATTGCACACGCTCTCGTCAGTAATTTAATGAGCTGAGGTAGGTGTTTCTGGGTTGGATTGGCACAAAAACCTGCCTAACCAGTGGTACTGCAGGAGAGAAATAACATACCCCAGATGTAGACTGAAGAACGGGAATTTTAGCTCAACTTGAGGCTCCACAGCTTTCAGTATGTGGTGAGGGCATTTTGAATGTAAATATAGGATTTCATTTAATAAAGAGGTTTTAATTTGTGGAAATTGTGGAACATTGTAGCGGTAATGATGAATCCCATGGTTTTAATGATTGCAGCACAAAAAAGGCCCTTTTTTTTGCTATCCAAAACCAGTGAAAACTGACCTACACATTTTCACCATGGTTTTATACTGTATGCAATGTTGATGGGTACTGTTTTGCTCTTTTAACACCTGACCTGTACCATTTATGTGCCATAAAAATAGCTTTTTAGGCCAAAGCTTTTTTTGAAACCATCATCCAACTGTCATCAAACAATCACAGTATAATCATAAGGATAGGAGCTCACTTCAGACGTCTGGTTTCTGTCACCAGCACTAGTGATGCAAACAAATGTGATGATTTGATTTAATCAATTTAATCATGTAGACAGTTTAAAAACTTTTTTAAAAACTATTTTATAGCACTTTAAGATTGAGATATAGAAGACTTCTGTGGTAAAACATAATTACAGTTCAGTATGAACTGGCATGGCAGTTACTGTGGATCCACCAATGTTTTACATCTTACAGCTTATCCAAGTGCTAATACCGGTGCCGGTGCCATTCTCGAATTTTTACATTTCGAAAATGTAGAAATTGGAACGTCTACCTTGCAACGCCACCGGGCAACCAGACATGCTCTGAGGAAAGCCCTGTGTACCCAGCATCTGCCGGCAGAAAGCTCCAGCTACCCACCTTGAAGAGAGCAAGGCCAGTTGGCTAGCATGACGACTGGGATTCGAACGAGCGGTGCTCTGGTCATAGTGACGGTGACTTATTCTGCTGGACCGCTCAGGGGCCCGTTGTATATTTAAACTGTAATGCCGGCGATTATTTGCAGATACAGTTATGATTTCAAAATCTTTATGCATTGATTCCTAAGAAAAGTTAGGTACAGTGCTGTGTTTCAAAAATCCTAAGAATCCTAATAGTAGTTCTAAGAACAATCAGTATTCTTTAATAAAGTGTTCTTATAAATGTTTTTAACTTTAATATGACTAGTCTTGGACTGCCAGAGGTTCGGTCAGTGTGTACATGAAGAAAATAATGGCTCTCCGATGTCACAGCACAGTTCTCATATTCCATTCCAAGGTGGATTCCTCCTATTTGCTCCTGTACTTTGAAAGCTTCATTTTTGCCATAACATGGTTTATGAGCTGTAAAATGCAGCGTAAAAGCCCTTGTTACAGATGCACTGTTAAAAGTATAACATCCTTGAGGAAGTTTTGGAGATTCTTCAGTTTGAAACTTTGGAGGAATCTCTGAAGGTGCTTTTGACAAATCTTCAAGGAACATCTCTTCTAAAAACTTCAAGCACTTCAAGAGGTTCCTTCACTGAAGGTTTAGGGTGAGAGTGTCTTCATACAGTGCTCTACGTCAAGAAAATGCCCTTTGACTCCAGAGGGTTAAGAACATGATTAAGACTTTCTTAGGAGACTGTATGTATGTGTGTATATATATATATATATATATATATATATATATATATATATATCACACACACACATACAGTGGGGGAAAAAAGTATTTAGTCAGTCACCAATTGTGCAAGTTCTCCCACTTAAAAAAATGAGAGGCCTGTAATTGACATCATAGGTTGACCTCAACTATGAGAGACAAAATGAGAAAAAAAAATTCTGAAAATCACATTGTCTGATTTTTAAATAATTTATTTGCAAATAATGGTGGAAAATAAGTATTTGGTCGCCTACAAACAAGCAAGATTTCTGGCCGTCACAGACCTGTAACTTCTTCTTTAAGAGGCGTCTCTGTCCTCCACTCATTACCTGTATTAATGGCACCTGTTTGAACTCGTTAACAGTGTAAAAGACACCTGCCCACAACCTCAAACAGTCCCACTCCAAACTCCACTATGGTGAAGACCAAAGAGCTGTCGAAGGACACCAGAAACAAAATTGTAGACCTGCACCAGGCTGGGAAGACTGAATCTGCAATAGGCAGCAGCTTGGTGTGAAGAAATCTACTGAGAGAGCAATAATCAGAAAATGGAAGACCTACAAGACCACTGCTAATCTCCCTCGATCAGGGGCTCCACGCAAGATCTCAGCCCGTGGGGTCAAAATGATCACAAGAACAGTGAGCAAAAATCCCAGAACCACACGGGGGGACCTAGTGAATGACCTGCAGAAAGCTGGGACCAACGTTACAAAGGCTACCGTCAGTAACACACTACGCCGCCAGGGACTCAGATCTTGCAGTGCCAGACGTGTTCCCCTGCTTAAACCAGTACATATCCGGGCGCGTCTGAAGTTTGCTAGAGAGCATTTGGATGTTCTGGAAGAGTATTGGGAGAATGTCTTGTGGTCCGATGAAACCAAAGTAGAACTGTTTGGTACAAACACAACTCGTCGTGTTTGGAGGAGAGTGAATGCTGAGTTGCATCCAAAGAACACCATACCAACTGTGAAGCATGAGGGAGGCAACATCATGCTTTGGGGCTGTTTCTCTGGAAAGGGACTAGGACGACTGGTCCGTGTACATGAAAGAATGAATGGGGCCATGTATTGAGAGATTTTGAGTGCAAATCTCCTTCCATCAGCAAGGGCATTGAAGATGAAACGTGGCTGGGTCTTTCAGCATGACAATGATCCCAAGCACACTGCCAGGGCAACAAAGGAGTGGCTTCGTAAGAAGCATTTCAAGGTCCTGGAGTGGCCTAGCCAGTCTCCAGATCTCAACCCCATAGAAAACCTTTGGAGGGAGTTGAAAGTCTGTGTTGCCCGCCGACAGCCCCAAAACATCACTGCTCTAGAGGAGATCTGCATGGAGGAATGGGCCAACATACCAGCAACGGTGTGTGCCAACCTTGTAAAGACTTACAGAAAACGTTTGACCTCTGTCATTGCCAACAAAGGATATATAACAAAGTATTGAGATGAACTTTTGTTATTGACCAAATACTTATTTTCTTATAATACTTTTTTCTCATTTTGTCTCTCATAGTTGAGATCTACCTATGATGTCAATTACAGGCCTCTCTCATCTTTTTAAGTGGGAGAACTTGCACAATTGGTGACTGACTAAATACTTTTTTCCCCACTGTATACATACATATTATACATATATGTAATGTATAATATGTATGTAGATGTGTATATATATATATATATATATATATATATATATATATATATATATATATATATATATATATATATATATATATATATATATATATATATATGTGTGTGTGTGTGTATGTATGTATGTATGTGTGTGTGTGTGTGTGTGTGTGTGTGTGTATATAATGTATGTGTGTATATATATGTATGTATATGTAAGTGTGTGTGTGAGCACGTTTACAGTGCACACTTCAGCTCTGTTTCTGATTGGTAATTCAGGATTGTCTTTTGTGCCATGAGTTTAATGGAAATCTTTGCAGTCACATTCAGGTAACAAGCCATAACTTGTTATTCAGCTGTAAGCCCTGGTTGTGCCATGCCAGTTTTGCCTTAATGTGAAATGAAGAGTGCTGATCTTATCCTAGTTTCAAATGTTTTAAACACACTGACCCAGGAACAGAGGCTTTGCAAATACAGGTCGAAATCTCGTAGTTCTTAGCACATTTTAGTCACATTAGAGTCTGAAATTAACATTCTGCACAAGATGGATGGATATTCCAGACTTGCATCAGATATTTAATGTAATAATGTATCATTTCATTATTTTAAAATGTTAAAATTAAGATTAAGATCAAAATGAAAACTTTGTCGTCTGTCATATATGGGAGAACGAAAATACATTCCTCTGCCCTTCTGTGCAACAACCACAACCACAACAACGAAACATGACGACCAGTGTTTACAGGACCACACAAAACGACTCCGAAAGACATAGGCTTTAGTGCTGTTGCACAAGGCCGTGTGGCTCAATACCAGCTACCAAACATGGGACCTCACGCTCTACAAAGTCCTACCATAAACAGGACAGAATTACATGCATCACAAGGGCAACATCTACACAATGAAATGTTTGCAAACACTTCAGACAAAAAGATGATCTTTATACAGTGCAGGTGGTGAAAGATTGTCATGGTCAGTTTATTAAAAAAAAAAAAATCATTTAACACACTAAATTGACTAAATGATCAGGTGCAGATTGCTTCTACTGCTAGCTTTGCTACCTAAAATCTGATGGTGAACGTTCTTGCAGATGTTTGGATTGAAACATGGTGAAATTCTCCATCATTACTGATCACAAATCACTTGAGAGCCGACCTCGCACACTCAGAGGTGAAAGCCTAAATCAGGAATGTAGCACTATGCTGTTTTCATACATCTCACTTCATATCTCTGCCTCTGCAGCCAAGTCACTGCAGGAGTTTGCCGGAGTTCTCCAGAACCTAGAGGACGAGAGGACACGGATGGTGAGTAAGACCCAGAGCCCCTTCATCCTCCTCTGCATTGCCACTGGCTGTTTATGGGGAAAGTAATTGAATACGCTGTTTCTCCAGATTGACAATGCAGACGATGTTCTCATCACACCACTGGAGCGCTTCAGGAAAGAGCAGATTGGAGCTGCCAAGGTAGGAGACCTTTCAAATGATCTTTCTTTAAGGCTTGGCTAAATAACCGTGCTTAAGGTCATGGCCAGAGTTCCTCTCAGAGTTTTGTCCTTTCGGTTCCTCTCAAGGTTTCTTCCTTTTCAGAATCAGAATCCCTTTATTTCGCATACAAGGAATTTTACTTGGTAAGAGCAACACAAGTATGACATGTAACAAACACACAAGCTGTTAACGAGTATTACAGTAAGAGAGAAAAATACACAGCAATAAATAAATAAAGAATGATAAGTTATTCAAATGATAAAGTACTAAAATCTTACATCTATGTACAACCGATCATGTACAGATAAAACATTTAGATTATTTACATTACTGGCTGATCATCACTGATGCCTCTGACTTGCTCCACGTGACAGTGCTGGTTGTAAAATTGAACACTGATCAAAGCATTAGAACTGTGAAGAGTGAATTGGATAACACTTGTTAAAGCAACATTAGGGGCAGTTGTGCTGCTTTGTTGAAAAATGCTGCCCTGGCACAGATTGTTAGCAGGGTCCATTGAGTCATGTTACTCTTTCAAATTAACGAATTCATATTATAGACAAGTCTGATCACTCATCTTTGCAATGCTGCCAGGCAGTTATTTCCAGGCATACGAGACCAGGCTTCTATTTCTATAAATGGGGAGAGCCCAAAATATTGGAAACTGAATATTTACCATTTCAAAAATATTTGAAATCACTGAGAAAATCTGACAAACTCATAAATAATTTGTAGCGTTCTGCTGATTGGCTCTTGGCCTTTTGCTAAATGGCAGGACTATATCTGATGCCATGTTGAGCGTTACTCCCATTTATTACGTGTGACTATCTCTTCTGTCAAGGCAAGGATTTCTACTAGATTTTGGAGCATTGCTTTCAGGATTTGATTGCATTCAGCAGCAAGAGCATTAGTGAGGTCAGGATGTTGGATGATCACCACCCCAGCTCATCCCCAACGTACTGGATTGAGCGCCAGCTTTTCAGAGAACACGGTTATGCTGCTCTACAGCTGGCATTAGGCAGCATGGTGCCAACAGAGTCAACAGAGTCCTTTTCTATTGGCGGTACTTCTCTACAGAAACTGGACAAGCTATGTGAGTGTGCATGTGCACATGTGTGTCAGCAGTGAATGCAACTTTAAAGTAGCTGAATGCATTCATTTGAGGGGGTGGCCACGAACGTTTGGACTTGGAGTGGATGATGTGCACAAGCTTTGCCTTGGCTTTTGGTCAAAAGACACAAGACGAAAAAAAAGTTGTCGTGGCTAACGTTTGCTCGGCAGCAAGTCTGCACAGAATTATGAGTGTGGAAACCAGGCCCAAGATTGTGGGTCTGCACATGTGCTGAGCCGCTAAGTAGCACATGTCTAAGAGTAGCGCAACTTGCCAAAACAGCGGCGGAGGTGTTGTTTCTCAATACTCACCGCTTTCATCACTGGGGTAATGAAGCTGATGATATTAAATACAAAGATCCTACACCCTCCTTTAACTGTAATCATGTCATAGGCTATTTATTTTTTTTTGTTGATGCTGCATTCTCCCTCCTCTAAAACCCCTCTCTGACCTTCCCTTGGCCTCATTTAACCCTTGTGTTCTCTTAAGGGTAATTTTTGCCATATTTAACAGCAGAGAAACCCCCTCTAATGATCGGTTTTTCAACTTTTTGTAGAGTGACCCCAACATTAGAGATGGCGAAACATTGCCAATGTTCATACTCTCATAAAATTATTCACCACCTAGGTGCAGAGATCTTCAGATCCCTTTTGACTCTTAGATCAAGAGGGTTGTACTGGATGTCGAGACTACACAAGGGTAGACCTCGTTCAATCTCTAGGTGACCCGCTGCAGGACGTACTCTAGGTTATCTCTGCTCTCTCCGTGTGTGCCATTACTTATTACACAACACTGCCATCTGTTGGTGCAATGCTTTGTGTGCTACAACAGGGTGTTAATGTGCCAGACCTTTACATTAGGTAGTTTTGCTCTGGCCCTACTGACTGTACAGCAGTCAAAGCGCACATCAGAACCGGTCTTGAGGTTGCAGTGAATTAGACATGCAGTTGTTAATGTAGGAATGGAAACCAGTTTACATTTGTCCAGAGACGCTCTTGAAAATGTGAGAAAGAGGATGTCATGACATCATAGCTTTAGCACGTGTTGGATCCCTGGACCCCCCCTCCACCCCACCCGCTTCTATCAGTTGTTCATTCCATTTCTCATACACACCCTTTATCCCTCAGGTCAGTTTAGAGCTGTTCAGTGGACAGGCGTCTGCCTGCTGGAGACGTGCAGGTGGCTGAAGTCGAAAGGCTAATGGTCTAAAGATCGTCAAGAGAATAGGCAACGAGGAGAGGAAAAGGATCATCATTCTTCTCTTAGTAGTTCTGTGAAGATAGCTTTGAGAGGAGGGAAACAGGACGCAGGGAAGTGGAGACTAGCCTTCATGAGCGAAGGCTAAGATGAAGGAGATGCTTGAGATGCAGTGCAGCATTATTTTCTCTTCTTTTAATGGCCACCAGTGCGCACTGACTGGAGAGTAACTGTACTGTAGCTTAAACTGGACCTTAATTTTCGTAATAAGGTGTTTGTAAACTCATGATGAGGAATAACCTCTAATCTCGCTCCCTTCAAGTTCATTTGTGTGGGGTTTTTTTTTTTGGCTGTAGGTTTAACACCGTGGGGAACCATGCTGTCCATGTTTTTCCACAGTCATTGGTCTGAGAGAAGACATTAATGGAAACACAATTGCCCAAATTTTCAAAACTGGCTATGTTTTTGCCTGCCTTGTCTGTGTTGTCACCAAAAAACAGAGTGAAGTAAAAACAATAGAATAAATTAGGAACTAAATGCTGGACTACGAACTGGATAAATGGAGCTAATCTCCAGCCAGTTTTTGGATTCCTGATACTGTCAAACTGCCAAACAAGCCCCCCTCCCATATTTCATCTGGTTCTCAATAGGTCAGATAGATCCAGATGTTAGACAGACAAAAGCATTGTGTAGAATACATGCATACAGATGAGCTGAGATGCACATGATGCAAAAATGAAAGCGGCTAAAATCATTATAATCTCATTATAATCTATAAAATGTTCATGTACTTTCCAGAAAGAGATTTTTTTTTAATAGAGAAAGTTACAATTAAGGCCCAGAAACAGTTTAAATCAATGATATTGGCTGTGTAGCTCCTTACACTCCTATCGAGAGACAATTTTCTCATGCTGCACTTCAGTGTTTATATAATCTATTGCAGCAATCAGCTTTTACAGTGGGATGGATTGGAAGTGTCCAGGCTCTTCTGGTTATTTTCACAGCTAGCTAGTTGTGCCAGGGAGTCATTTGCCAAACACGAATCCATGTTTCAGTATCTGCCTCATTTTTCCGTTCTTCTATATGCAGCTGTGATTTACTTTAAAAAGCCAAACCGCCTGGAATTTGAGGCTGTGGCGATGCTAACTGCATTCTTAATGGAGTTGACTCTGATTTTGGACTTATTAGTAAATGTGAATAAGTAATGTCATGCCATTGCTTTGAAACGCTGTCTTAAACATCTTGCTCCATTTTATTTTGCCTGGATTTCCTCAAGGTGGTGTTCTCATTGCTTGTATGCGTTATCTCTCCTAATAGGAGGCGAAAAAGAAGTACGACAAAGAAACTGAGAAATACTGCGGCGTACTGGAGAAGCATCTCAGCCTGTCTGCAAAAAAGAAGGAGTCGCACCTTCATGAAGTATGCAATACCCTTAATGTACACTTGTTTTTCTGCCTTGTAGTTTATAAAACTGGACTGTTACTCATGTCCTCCTTCGTCTGTATACGTATATGTGTGTAGATTTAATTGTTCCACCAGATATGTTAATGTGACTACCACTAATTGGAAGCTGCAGTGGCATGTCATGGTTTGGGCAAGGTTTGTTATTGTAAATAGGTAAAATAATGCAGATTTCAAAGCTTTCAAATACTCTGATTACTCTGAACAATAAAATTTAATATAAAATATCTGAAGCCCACAAAGCAGGAGAAGACTATAAGAAGACAAAAGCAAAGCGTTTCAGTAGCTGTTTCTGTAGTTTGTCATTTACATAAGCAATAGCAGTCAACCGGATCAGTGGGGGTTAAATTGAGGTCTGGAAGACCATGAAAACTTTCAGAGAGAACTGGTTGACAGGTTGACCTTGAGGAAGATTTAGCATGCCCTGGAGTGGTGGTGCACTATTCTTCTGTGCAGAAACACAAGTGCTGTCTATTCTACTGTGCAGTCATAGAAGAAAACCTTCCCTGTGGCCCTACTCTGCCCCATTTCTTTTAAAACTGCTAGTCAAACGTTTGGACACAACTGAATGAATGTGCGCTCGTTATCATCTTAGCATACGAGGCAAATGCTAGGGTGACCATGTTTTTGTTTTCAAAATGAGGCCATTGAGGACACACTGGTTAGACATCCACCATAGTTAGGATGTCGTGGCTGGGGGGTTTCAGGTAGGCCTAAGTTGTAAGCTGAACAGAAAGGGGATGATTTAGTCATATAGGCTAATAAGGCTATTTATTGGTTTGACTATGTAAGTAAATGTGTATAAATTAATGTAAATTACCATACTATAGCTGCATGGTTTCAGAGGTATTTCCACCCCCCACCCCTCCAAACATAGCCACGATCCTACAAGTTAGACCTACTTGGACATCCCAACCCCAGCCAAAGCATCCTAACGATATCCTCTTTGAAAATAAAAATATGGTCACTCTAGCATTAGGATCAAATGTTATAAGATGACAATCAGCACACATTTCAACCAGGTGTGTCCAAACTTTTGACTGTGTATTGAGGCTTTTCCTTCATTCATTATTAATTGTTTTTTTTTGACTGAACAATCTCAAACAATCTTTTTTTTTTTCTTTTTTTTTTTACTGTGTCCCTCTGTAGGCAGACAGTCAGGTGGACAGCGTGAGGCAGCATTTCTACGAGGTGTCACTGGAATATGTGTTTAAAGTGCAGGAGGTGCAGGAGAGGAAGATGTTTGAGTTTGTGGAGCCGGTAATGCAGTACTCCATCCTCTAAAACAATTTAATTCACTTTCATTAACGATCAGTATTTCTTCAGGCCAAATGCAAAGTAAACGTAGTAGAATGTACAGACTGACGTTATTCTGTGTTTTGCTTGCAGCTGCTGGCCTTTCTACAGGGGCTGTTCACATATTATCACCATGGGTACGAGCTGGCCAAAGACTTTAACCACTTTAAGACGGATCTCACCATCAGCATCCAGAATGTAAGAGTGGCTTTCATAAACGCATACCTGATGCAGCTGATCGATTGTAGTTTGGACAGACAAAATATAAGTTTACATGCTTTTTCTTTAGCCTAAATGTATTCTGCTGGCCAAAACACACTCTCATCTGAATAATATTTGAGTAATACGCTTTAGATGCTTTGCTTCCTGGCGAAAAAATGTTACACAGACTGTTGTAATCAGCTTCAGTGATGAGTTATCTTTTGGAAATGTGTATTATGACAAAGTCACTTATCCTAGACCATGTAAAAACTACCTAAAAGAGCTACCCAACCCTCTGGAAAGACCCTAGCAGAATGATCAAACAGGAGCCAGTATTTTCTCCAGCGTTTTCTTCGCAAGTAGTAAGCATCAGTAACTAGCATGAGCCAGTCATTCACACAACATTAATATTCGCTAAACTGAGCACCTGCAAGCACCTGTTGAAACAAAAGTTAATTTTGTCAATTCACTTAGTTAAAAGAGAGCAAAAGAGAAAGAAGGAACTGCTCTACAAAGGAGCCACTCTCCAAATCTGTTTCACTTGTCACTGCATTGCTTTTCTTATTTAAAAAAAATATTTTAATAAAAGAAATTATCATCAATTTATACCATGAGAAGCTATGTGCTTTTCTTTGAAGTCTGACTAGGTTTGATGTAAAACCTAATTTCAAATTCAATTTCTAATTTCAGCTTATGGCTAAATTAGTAGGCAGTCCCTTTAAAAATACACCATATCTCTAAAAGGTCTTTTCCACAGGAGCTTTTATGACAACCCGTTCTACATCCACAGGAATTAATATGCAGTTGGTCCCTCTTTGCAGCTTTAGTTAAACCTATATGTTTTCTAAAAGATTTTGTAGTGTGTCTGTGTTGTACAATCATTCAAGGTGTTTGATTGGGTTGAGGTCAGGCCATAGAACAAAGGGATATAGACCAACCCCTTAAAAACTACCCCATAGCATTATCCCTCCTCCACCAAATGCTACAGTTGGCGCAGTGCAGTCAGGCAAGTACCATTCTGGCATTCACCAAACCCAGGCTCGTCCATCAGAATGCCAGATAAAAAAGCGTGATTCGTCACTCCACATAACTTGTTTCAAGTGGCGATGTGCTTTACACCACTCCATCTGATGCTTGGCATTGTGATTGGTGTATGCAGCTGCTCGGCCATTGAAACCCATGCCATGAAGCTCCCAGCGCAGGAGATTTGGAACTCATTGAGTAAACGGAGCGTTGGTGACCTTCCATGCACTGTGTGCCTCAGCACTCGAGGACCCCGTTCTGTAACCTTACATGATCTGTCGCTTTGTGGCTAGGAATGTCTAGGAGGGAAGACATTTCACCAACTGACTTGTTGCAGTGGTGGCATCCTGTTTCAGTACCACACTGGAATTCACCACCCATTCTTTCACAGTTGTTTGTAAAGTCAGACTGCATTGGCCAGGTGCTTGGTTTTCCAAACCTGTGGTAATGGGACTGAATGAAACAGGAACCTGAATTAAATGATTAAATGAGGTG